>NC_080425.1:49458677-49758677 GCF_029873635.1 Malania oleifera
CTTATTCCTAAGTGGACAATCAAATTGAATATGCCCAATTTGTTTGCATTTAAAACATTTCATTCTACACTTAGAATCTTTAGGTGGGACTTGAGATTTTGATTTACGTGTGAAATGTCCTAAATAAAGATTAGGTCGTCTAACATTTTCAACGGCATTAAAACCTAGACCCTCTTTACTTAGAGAATTTCTTTGGACACCAAGTAGTTTTTCAAAATTGCGTTTTCCCTTGGTAAATTTAAAGACAATCTTGGAGCTATCCTCCAATTTCCTCTCAAGCTCAGTAATAGTCACATCTTTTTCTTTCAAAATCGAAGCATAAAAGGTTTTTGTAATTCCAAACAATTTTGACCAATTTTCACATTTCTTTTTCAAATCATCATATTATTTGGTCATTTTATTCAACAGTTTAGATACAAAAATATATTCAAATTGTAATTCTTTAAACGTAGGCATGCAATCAGAATCATAATCATTAGACAAATAATATGAAGATAATGAACAAGAGGACGATACTTTATCACCATGTGCCATCAAGCACAGATTAGCAACCTTTGAGTCGCTGCGGTCTGAGTCTGAGTCACTACTGCTCAATTTATCCCATGAAGTGCCAACCTTTAGGCTATCTTCTTTTTCTTAGCCTCCTTTTTCAGTAATGGGCAGTCCGACTTGATGTGCCCGACTTTATTGCAATTGTAATACGTGGGAGCATTTGATTTTTATTTTCTTTTACTAGACTCTCCCTTCTCAAATGCAGACTCCCTATATCTTTTGTATGGCTTTCTATTCTTCATGAAGAATCTGCTAAATTTTCTAGTTAGCATGGTCATATCACCCTCAGAGTCAGGTTCGCTACATTCACTAGATGTGTTAGTGAAGGTTTTCAATGCAGTCACCTTTTTCACCCTATTATGTTCATTGAGTCTCTCATTTATGGCTAAGTCATAGGTAATCAGGGAGTCTATCAATTCATCTAAAGTCGTGGCCTTAAGGTCCCTACCCTAAAAAATGGTCGTAGCCTTAATTTCCCAAACAGGAGGCAAGCCTCTAAGGATCTTCCTAATCATCTCATATATAGGATAGGTCGTACCTAATGCATCCAGTGAGTTTATAATGTGTGTGAATCTAGTGTACATGCTCTGAATGGACTCACCTACATTCATCCTGAAGACCTCATATTCACTAGTCAACATATCTATGATAATATCTAACTTATCCCAGACTTCTTTTGCAGTAACATATGTCATTACTCTATTAAACTCATTCACATCAAGACCACAATATAGAATATTCATAGCAGTGGCATTCAAACTAACAACTTTCATATCATCATCATCATATTCTTCCTCAGTTTTAGGAACTCTAGTTGTACCCTCTGTTTTCATAGGAACATAATTTCCCTTAGAGACGATCCTCCACACCTTCCAACCTGTATTTTGAAGGTAGATGTGCATCCTCTATTTCCAGAAGGTGTAATTAGCACCACTGAAAATCAGAGGTCATGTGGAAGATGGTCCCTTAGGGAAAGGGGTCACGGAGCTATGAGTCTTATAAAATATTTTGTAAAATAACTATTAGTCTATGCTACATGGTTTTGATACCAATTGTTAGCTTTATCGTGATCCCAAGAGGGGGTGAATTGGTATTTTTTAAAATCAATGCCCCAAGTCAGTATCCTAACAGCAGTATTTTCACAACTCTAAAGTCAATCTAGTGCAAGTAAAATAAATCAATTGCAATACGCAGTAGAAATTAAATAGCGCAATTTAATCAACTAAACATGCACCAAAAAACAGTAAGGAAATAAGTGACACCAAGAAATGTTATCGAGGTTTGGAAAATTGCCTACGCCCCGCCTTGGCTAACAAGCACAAGGATTACCACTATAATGCTAACTTAAACGGGTGGAGCAGCACCTAAACAACCAGGTCAATTAGCACAGGGCTGACCTCAACCTTTACACACAATCTTTACCAGGCTGGATTACCACCCCCTCTGGCCACGCCTGGAATACAATAGTATGTTCACAATAATGAAACTGGTACAGTGATTATGTTTTCATGTAAAGCAGATATGTACCCAATATAAATAGTCACATACACCACCAAATGATATAATGAAGTAAGCTCAATGTGCTCTAAGATGTCTACTCTCAAATATTTATGCAATCATTGCACTCAGTGCGTAAGAGTGCAAATAATATAATCTTTGTGTCAAAATAATATTTTCAATCACAATGCTCAAAGAAAGATACAAGACACACTTTATATATCTCAGCAAATGATTTTTCTCAAAATATAAGCCTCAAGAGATATATAGATTTTGTTCGCAAAAATGGTTTGATCTTTGTATTCAAAATATAATACTAATCAAAGAATATTGCAACAAAGATCTTTAGAACATAAGCAAATATCTCTCCAAGAATTTTCCTCAAAATGAAACACACGAGATATTTGAAAATATTTTTAGCAACCAAAAATTGAATGAGAACTCCTTAAGATATTGCAATAATAGTGCAATACTCAGAAGTTCAAGTGAAGTCTTCTTAGGAAAAACTAATTGATAAAGTCTCCTAAGAAAACTAATGATCTTGCTCTCAAAAAAAATAATCTCAATCAATCAAAAATTGGAGAGAGCAAACCTATAAGGCAAGAACACTCAATTCACGCTTAAAAACGGATTTTTGGTAATATGACAAGGTAAGTATGAGTGTACGATGCTTGGAAGTGAGTAAGAGAGATTTTGGAATTCAGAGAATTTTTCACTAATCAAATTTGCTAATCTGTTACTAATCTTTTCAAATGAGGGGGTTTATATAGACAACCCCTTGATTATAGTCGTCCAAGACACATAGGGGATTATTAGAATTGTTTTAAACCATTTTAACCCAACTAACCCTGTTTAAATATTTTGATCACGGTAAAAATAGTATGGCAACCCTAGAGCACCGGTCGGCCGAAGGTAAGGTTCAGTTGACCAAGTGTCCACGTTCGGTCGACCAAGTAAATTTTGAACTGGATGTTCGGTCAACTAGACAACAGGGTTTCAAGGCGATTTTTCCATTTTCGCACGGTTTGATCAAGCATATGGATTTGAACTAAGTGGTTCGATCGATCGGGTGGTTGGCCAAACACATATGGGAACTCGGTCGACCAAGTGGTTGGCTTAAGCAATAGGTGCGGTCGACCGTGTGGTCAAACTGTTGACCATGAGAGAGTTCGGTCAACCGAGTGATTTGAACTGGGTAGGATTTGGTCAACCGTGGAATGGTCAAACTGTTGACCTGGTGACTGGTTCGATCAACCGACATATTTTTATTATGAAGGTACGATCGACTGAACATGCATTTTTAATGCATTTCGGTTCTATTTCCTTATGCAATCCCCCTAATCTTATAAACACATTATGTTTATTCATGAATGAGTGTCCTAGGGTCATTCTAGGTCTTTTTTGTTTTGAGCTTACCTATCATATCATGCATGTGATGCATATGATTATTACAACCCAGATCCTAATTACTATTACAGACCCATAATAAATAATAAATTTAAATACAAAATAAATAAAGTCTTCAGGGCCTTGAACTTCTACTTCTTGTGCCATCATTTTGTTTTTCCAATTGTATACCTGCACATATCCTCAGATAACCATCATATACAACAAGTATTTGTCATTATCAAAATCGGGAGTGACCTATAAGGTCAACACTTGTGTTGAAATTTACAATCACACTTCTTCCCAATGTTTAGCTTTTAAATTAACTTTCAATTTAATAAGTTTAGGATGATCAACCAACGTAGTCCCTTTCGATTTTTGCAATCAATACTGATCAAACCAAAACAAATTATCTTCCAGTCTATTTAATAACCAAACACTCAAGAATTCAGAAATTATAAAGCATCCATGCAGTTTATAAAGTGTGCTGAAAAGTAAAGAGTATGGAAAAGAGAGAGGAGCACAAGGTTTTACGAGGTTCGACTTATACCCAGCCTATGTCCTCACCTTTGGAAAACCACCAAAGGATTCACTAAGTCAGTTCCTTTGCCAGGGAGAACAATACCATTTACAATACTCCTTCGATTAGGCTAGAGCCCGCCTCTCCAAATGATATCCCATCGCTTGGCACAATAATCCAACAACCTTGAATCGTCTATAAAAAAGAAACAAGTAGAGATAATTTTGTGTACAACAAAAACTCTCACAACAGAGCCTGTTAGCACAATATTCAGCACAAATATACTTCAATGTAAATCAGTATAAAGAGATTGAAGCTCAATTGAATTTAGATCATCGAATATATCTTTCGTGTATTGAAAGATTCAGACTTTGAAAGCTTAAATTTGGAGTTAGGATCATCAGTAATTCAATCGTGAACATAAGGTGAGCACAAGAGAGATTGGGAGCTTTGAGAGTGCTTTGATTGGTGGAAAATTTCTTGGTGTGTGAAATTATTGTAGTTTGTGGCTATTTATAGATGTTTAAAAGATAATTCCTTGCCCCCCCCCCCCCAAGTACAAGGAGTAAACATCAAGTTTTCAAAAAGAGTAGAGCCTAAGAAATCCATTTAAAAAATCTTCCCATTGAGTTTTAAAAAATATGTTCGAGTGGCAGTCACCTACCACGACCAGGCAGTCGCCTGTCATAGTCAAAACTATATATCCAGAAGGCTGGCAGTCGCCTACCAAGACACAAGTAGTCGCCTGGCTTGACCACCCAGGAGCCTAACAAGGTTCATGCAGTCGCCTGGGACATTTCTACCTCCCAAGTTTAATTCCCTTTATTTTTGGCAGTCTACTGCCTATATTGGGCAGTCACCTAGCTCTCGGAAACTCACTTTTTTTACTTTGAAAACTTTCTTCCTTTGAGACCTTCATCATTTTGATTTAAAAACATATTTTAAGGTATTTCCAAAATGTGTTTCTTAATTTCTTTTTATTTGTAAGAGCTTTAATTCAATTTATATTGAGGTTTACATGAAGTACTTACATAGAGACATCCTTGAAACTCTAATCTTTTGATTTTCATGTAAATCCTTGCTTTTCCATAATCATATATCATCTTTGAGCTTTCAATCAACTTTTCATTCTTCAAATTATGTCCAACATAAGCTTTATTTTGGCTTTGAAATGCTTGAGCTTTACCTGCTTCCTAAAAGAGTTTAATTTGAAAATCATACCAAACTTATCTTGATTTGTTATCATCAAAATAAGAATTGTAAGCCTTGCTAGGCCAACAGGAAGGATAACAGATTCAAATTCCTGTGAAAATATGGACCACAAGATCTCAAACAGACCCTGAAAACCCTGGCGCATCTCTGCATGCGTATTTACCAACTCAGAGCGAACAAGTTCCAGATCGTGGCATAAACAGTCCAAGTCCCCCCCAATTAGAGGCACAAAAGAGGCTGCTGATGGTGGTGGTGTTGCGGCTGATGTAAAGGGCACATCTAATGTTCTCTTCTTCCTTTTCAGAGCGCGGCAAGGAGGTGGACCTCATAAATGTATAGGCTCATCATCAGGGATATGCCAAAATTTTGGTACAAACAGCTCAGATCCCTGAGGTCTGTCAAATGGGGCCCATTGATGAACTTTCAGTCCGTCAGTGGCTACCAATTGTAAACTCTGTTGCCATGACCGTTTAGTTTTTACCTCACCAATGGGAACGTGTGCCTCTGGATTCCCAAGGTTAATATTTAGGTGCTGCAGCATGGCCATGATATGTTGGGCATAAGGGATAAAGGGTCATCTTAACTCCTTAGGAGGCTGTCCATGAGCAGGCTTAGGTGGCGGCCTTTTCAAATTTGGGTGTTTCATGTTCCTCAGATAAAAATTAGTCATTTCTTCTATTATTAACTGAGGTACTTTCAACAGCATTCCTTAATGGATTGCATATAGTGCCTGCAAATGAATGCCACGCTACTCAGAATGATGCCCTGAGGTGCAGATGTGACGCTGAAGAATTAAATCCAATAAAAGCAAATAAGTGGGGAGTCTGCTTCGGGTTGTACAGGTGCCACGTACCATATTACTGCCATAATAATACTGATCATAGAACTTGTGGTGGATGATATGATGCACATTGGTAGAATCCAGTGCCTCCCCTAGTGTGTCATCAGCCTCTAAGTGGGGCCAAGCCCTATCAATTAGGGCGGAAGTAAGCTCAATTCCAATGTCATGAAAAGTAGTGGACCACGCCCCCGTTATCGAATCATGCTGCATATTATGATAAAATGTGTGAATCAGGGCTGGGTGATAAAAGGTTGCTGGTGGTGTCATATAATGGTCGAACTTCCTCATTTCTGGGATATAGACACAACATCGTTTCTTTTTATGGGCCCACATCTCATCTAATTTGAATAGGTACATTGGGTGGAAATCGTAATTTTCCAAGGTTATTCTTTGAATGCTCTGCCTTCCTCGGTTCTTTGTTGGCTCTAGTCGGGGTTGTGACGACTGGCCTCATGTTGTAGCTGGAAGGTGATCAGATTCTAACGACATTGCATTGCGCATCTAAGTAGGAATCCTTCTCCTCTTAGTAGGCGCTCGAGACGATTAAGGTTGATTGGGTGCAACCCTAGATTTGGGATGACGTGGCATTCTGGTGCTAGGGGGAGGAAAAAGAAAAGTTTTGATTTGGAAGAGAAATGCAGAGAGGGATTTGAGAGTAGGAGAAATCGCGTACCCAGACCTTAAGCGACGCTGAACAGATGGTGCGCTTGAGTGAGAGTGTCGTCGGTGCTCTGACTTCTCAAAATGGTTGTCGAAAGAATGCTGAAGCGCGATGGACGCTTACAAAGCTTGGATGACGAAGTTTGAAGCGAGGGAAACGAAGGCGACTGGGGTGGTGGACTGTGGGGGTTTAAACGATCACGAGGGAAAATGGGTTTCTAAACGACTTTTGATGTCGCAACGAATTCTCACATGGTCACGCTTGGTCACCCATCTCCGTACCCTGCTTGCTCCTTTTTAAAAAATAAAAATAAAAATAAGGAAAAGAAAAAAAACCACAGGTGGCCTCCCAGAAGCACTAAGTTTATTGTCTTCAACCAAACGCATCAATAGTACACCTCAAAATCATCCTAGTTCGATAACAAGCATGTTGTCACCCACTTCTTCTTGGAACCATGTATCATTTACCCAGATGTTCTCTTCTAACCCGGAGACTATATCACGAATTGAAAGAATCTGTTTGTAAGGGTCATCCAGGTTAGATAAAGGGTTGCTCTCAGATTGAATCATCTCCCCTAAAGGATACCTCAATAAAATCAAAGGGGCAATGTTCTCAATGCGCTCATCGATCATATCGACGTCCATCTCATGGATGTCTTCAGGTGCATGTTGAGATGCATGGAATATGTTCAGCCGAAGCTGTATGTTTCCAAAAGTTACATCCATGATCCCTATCTGATATTGAATATAGGCATTTTCCATGGCCAAAAAAGGTCGTCCTAATAGGTAGGGATCTGATCTTTTGTTATCTCAGAGGGTTCCATATCCAAGATTATGAAGTCAACCGGATAGTAGAAATTGTCAACCTTAACTAAGACGTCCTCTATTACACCCCGGGGTTTTTTTACCGACCGATCAGCAAAACTTAATGTTATTGGGGTGGGCTTTAGTTCCCCTAAATTAAATTGCTTGAAAATCGAGTACGGTAGAAGGTTCACGCTGGCTTCTAAGTCCAAGAGGGCCCTATCAATTGTGTAATTACCTTTTACACATGAAATAGTTAAAGCACTAGGGTCTTTAAGCTTAGGAGGGAGGTGACCCAAAAGGATTGAGCTTGCATGCTCGATCAGCTTGACTTGCTTGTCCATATGCACCCTTGATTTTCGCTTTTGCGTGCATAAGTTCTTAAGGAATTTGGCATAAGTAGGTATTTGCTTAATTGCATCCAAGAGAGGGATGTTGACCTTAACTTGCTTAAACGTGTCCATGATGGATTCAGTAGTGATCTCCTTTCTAGATTTATAGGGTGCATGGAGAGATGCAGGGTAAGAGGCTGTAGGAATATAGTGGGAGGGTGTTTCATTTGGTGACAAGGTGGATGCTTCAGTGTCTATTGCTGACTCATGAGGAAGAGGGGCACCAATTTCTATAGGTTCGGCCCTCTTCTTTTCTTTACCTTTTGATTGGCTTATTGGTTTCCCGATGCTATAGTTGATCTCCTTGCCACTCCTAAGTGTGGTTATCACCTAGGCATGTATTTTATGCAATGAAGGGTCTACTGTAGTCTCACTTTCTATTCCATATTGCCTATGAAGCATTGTTTACGGCTGGCTTGGAAACTCACCTTCGTTTCTCTTATTAATTGAATTAGCAAGTTGTCCCATAGTGGTCTCTAGCTTAGCTATGGATTGTGAGTGAGACTGGAGTATTTTCCACTTCACGTGGTGATCTACTTCAATGCTTTGAAAAGTTTTCAACATCGTCTCTTCAAAAGACTCATGGTTAGTTTGCTGAATAGATGGTTGTTGAAATAATGATGGACTCTGCATTGCAATAGGGGGATCTTGGAAAGTTGGATATGGTCGAGGGAGCGAAGCACTCGGAATCGATAGAGGGTTTTAGACTTGGAGGGTTGGAGCCTGTGGCCTCCAAGGAAAGTTAGGGTGTTGCTTCCATCCGCAACCATAGGTATTCGAGTCGTAGTTGTTTGTCTCTTGGTCAAACCAATGGTGGGTGGCTCTTATTTCCACCTGAACAAGCTTAAGTTGGGAAGGCGTGTGTGGGCAATTATAATATGTATGCGCAAGGTCGGAGCAATTTGCATGAACCTTTACACTCGCCATCGATTGCGGTTGTTGTCATATAGACAAAAATTGATCAAGTTTCTAGGATATGGTATGCAGAGTGGGCTCAAGTCTTGGCTTGTGGCTAACGCGTAAACTCCCTTAGGTTTAGAAGTCGATGGGTTAGGTAGTCTACAAGTTGCAGTCATGTGCTGCTAAGAGTTTTCTGCCAGATTTTCAAAGAGAATCCAGGCCTCATTCTCGTGCTTAGTGAGAAAAGTACCTCCACACGACGCATCAACCATAGACCTACAATAACCTACATGCATGATATGCATAGATTATTACAGACCTTTTCCTATATTTACTATTACAAACTCAAATAGCACCATAAAATGAATTACAACATAAAATAATATTTGGGGTCTTTAGGCTTTACTTTATGTGCCATCAATTGATCTGCTAATATAAACCTGCACAAAAACTAGATAGCCATCAAATACTTGAGTATTTGTCATTATCAAAATTGGGTATGACCTATGAGGTCAACATGGTGTCATCCTGATGCTGGCCTGATAGTAGTTATTATAAGCAAGCTCGACCAGTGGCATAAACTACATCCAACTGCCCCCAAAGTCCAACACACATGCTCGTAGCATATCCTCCAATATTTGTATCGTCCTCTCCATCTGCCCATCCTTCTGAGGATGAAATGTTGTACTGAACATCAACTGAGAACCCATGGCCCTTTGCAAACTCCTCCAAAACTGAGATGTAAACCATGGGTCTCGGTCTAAAACTATGGACACTGGCACGTCATGCAGTCTAACTATTTCCTGAATATACAACTCTGTAAATCTGCTCATGGAGTAGTTAACTCTGATAGGAAGGAAGTCGGCAGTCTTTGTTAGTCGATCTACGACTACCCAAATGGTGTCTTGTCCTATCCATGCAGTGTCGTCGGTAACCCTGTAACAAAATTCATCAAAATATTCTCCCATTTCCACTCGGGAATGTGAAGTGGCTGCAATGATCCTGCTAATCTTTGATGCTCAACTTTCACCTACTGGCATGTCAAACAGTGATTCACAAATTCAACAATTTCTTTCTTCATATTGCTCCACTAAAAGGACTTCTGAAGATCTTTGTACATCTTAGTGCTACTAGGGTGTACAGTATACAGGGGTCAGTGTGCTTCCTTCAAGATAATTCTCTTAATCTTTACATCAGCAGGCACACACAACCTAGTACGAAACCTCAAAGCCCCATCATTTGAGATACCAAACTCTACTTCCTGTCCATTCCGTACTTTATCCATAATCTTCACTAATTCTGCATCTTTCATCTGAGCAACTTTAAGTCTTTTTTATAGGGCTAGCTGCAATACCAAATTGGCAATAAATGCTTTGTGATCACCCTCTACAAGTTCTACCCCAAGTATTTCTAAATCCATCTTAACCGGATGCTGAGTCACCACTGCAGATACTGATGAACCCACTGATTTTCGGCTCAAAGCATTAGCTACCACGTTAACCTTTCCTGGGTGGTAACTGATGGTGCAGTCATAATCTTTAATCGACTCTAGCCACCTCCTCTACCTCATGTTCAGCTCCTTATACGTGAAGAAGTATTTCAGACTCTTATGATCGGTGAAAATCTCACACCTACCCCATCTAAATAGTGTCTCCAAATATTTAGCACATAGACCACCGCCACTAACTCTAGATCATGGGTAGGTTAATTCTTCTCATATTCTTTCAGCTTTTAGGAGGCATATGCTACAAATCTCCCCTACTGCATCAGAACACATCTGAACCCTTTATGTGATGCATCACTATAAATTATGAAACCTTCTTCTCCTGAAGGAATCATCAACATTGATCTGATGATGCGTCGCTGCTTCAACTCTTGAAAACTTCATTTGCATTCATTGGTCCACTCAAATTTAACACCTTTCCTGGTCAATCTCGTCAAAGGACCCGACAATTTAGAGAAACCCTTAAAAAATCTACGATTGTACCCAACCAATCTCAGGAAGCTTCTAATTTCCTGCACATTCTTAGATCATGCCTATTCTACTACCGCCTCAATATTGCTTGAATCTATCAAAATACCACCCTTGGATACCACTTCTCCAAGGAAGGTAACTTGCTCCAGCTAGAACTCACACTTCTTGAATTTCGCATACAACTTTCTTTCTCTCAGCACCTGAAGCACTATACTTAGATGTTCCTCATGCTCCTCTGGGCTCTTTGAATACACCTGTATGTTGTCAATAAAATACCACCATGAACTAGTCCAAATACTAGTGGAAAACTTTGCTTATCAAATCCATGAATACGGTAGGAGCATTTGTCAATCCAAATGCCATAACTAGAAATTCATAATGGCCATACCGAGTCCTAAACGTTGTCTTAGGAACATCTTCTGCCTTAACCATTACCTAATGATACCCAGACCACAGATCTATCTTTGAGAAAATTTACGTCCCCTGTAACTGATCAAATAAATCATTGATATGGGGAAGCAAGTATTTATTCTTGATAATCACTTTATGAATTTCTCTGTAGTTGATTCACATTCTCATCGACCCATCCTTCTTTTTCACAAATGATACCAATGCTCACTAGGGTGACATATTGGGCCTAATAAACCCCTTATCCAACAATTCCTACAACTGTTCCTCAACTTTTTTAGTTTTTCCAGTGCCATTCTGTATGGCGCTGTAGAAATCGTCGTTGTTCCAAAAACTAGATCAATAGCAAATTCTACCTCACGATCAGGAGGTAATCCTTGCAAATCCTTGGGGAATACATTAGTAAAATCCCTCACTATCAGGATATCCTCTAACCTCAACTTCTCTTCTGATACTTCCTTCATGCAGGTCAAATATCCCTAACAACCCTCTAACAACAACCTCCTCGCCTGAATGATGAATAACATCTATGGTGGGGTGCGCACACATGAGCCCACAAATCTGTACTCCTGTCCTCCTAGAGGTCTAAACACTACCTTTCTTTGATAACAGTCAATACTAGCATAGTGGCCAGCTAGCCAATCAATCCCCAGAATCACCTCGAAACCATGCATATTTAAAACTACTAGGTTAGCTATTAAAGACCTCCCCTGAATACAAATTGGATAGTCTTTGAGTACCTTCCTACAAAACACTACAATCCCAGTCGGTATAGTCATTGACAAACTGATATCTAGCGGCTGAGTTTTTATCCCAAAAAATTTAATAAACTCCCGAGCGATAAAAGAGTGAGTCGCCCTTGAATCAAACAAAGTAGTAGCTTTATATGACAAAATTGTAACATTACCTGTCATGACATCTCCTACTGCCTCAACATCTCCTAGTGTCAAAGCATGTACTTGTACTGGGGTAGTACTCCTCTACTTACCACCTCAGGGTGTTTGGTGACCTCCTCGGTATGGTCTAGGAGTAGGCATAATAACTAGCGGTGCTTGGCAGTCTCTTGTCATGTAGCCAAGTTGATAGCATTGGTAACATATCATCTCTCTGATCCGACACTCTCCTGGGTGTCTCCTATAGCATTTAAGGTAGAGAGGGGACATTAGTTTGCCCCATACCACTCGATCTCCCAACCCCTGTCTCCATCCTCCTCTATTATCCTACCTCCTCCAAGGTCCCTAGCTAGAACCTACTTGAAAATCAGGAGTCGTGGGCCTCTTTCTCTAACTCTGCGCTGGGGCACCTCTTTGGTCTCAATAACTGTGGCCTTATCTACCAGCTCTGAGAAGGTCTAGACCTGAAAGCCCACTACCCGCTCATACAAACCCTGTCTCAGGCCCTCTTCAAATTTTCTTGCCTTCTTCTCCTCAGCCTGCACCAAGTATGGAGCAAAGCGGGACAACTCGATAAATCTGGTGGCATACTATTGTACCGTTATGTGTCCCTAAGTCAAGTTCAATAATTTTGCTACCTTCACACTTCTAATAGTAGCGGGGAAGCACCGCTCAAAAAATATCTCCCTATAGCGGCTCCACCTCATCACCACAGGATCAGGTCTCTGCTCCTATAACAGTCTCGCTGGTCTCTACCAATGTTTTGCCTCTCCAGTCAATTTGAATGTAGTTAAAAGATACCTTTTGCTCCTTGGTACATGGGAGCACTGCCAACATTTCCTCTATATCCTGAACCCATTTCTCAGAAACAAATGGATCGGCCATTCTGAAGAACGAAGAGGGTTTTATGCGTGTGAACTACTCAATCGTGCAGCTCCGCTCCCCTAAACCCCTAGCCATCTCTGCCATCACCTGCTAGGTGACGCTACATAACTCTACCTTGGGGTCTTCGTCGCCTATACTAGAAGGCCATGCCTCATCACCTCTTGCATGTGCACTACTACTACTAGGATCCATCCTGAAAAAGGTACAAATCGGTCTTAGACCTCTATCATCATAACACAACTAATACACTTAAAAAACTAGGACCCATAAAATATTCTTCTATAACAATTCCTCTTAACATCCTCAACCCCAATTTAAGATTCAGTCCTACCACTCAGAAATAAGAACCAGTGATAGTTTACTATAGTTTTCCTAAAGTCGTCACCCTAAGAAAATCACAAAAACAACCACGGAGCCCTTGCCTCCAGGCCGCATGATAGAACCCTAAATTTCAATATTTTCCTCCACAATGATTGACTCACATCCCAGTCTACCCATCTCCTTCTCTCATCAAAATCCATTCCAATACTCGGGTATTGTATTCCACTGTTACTAAAGTCTACAGAACCTAGCAACCTAGGCTCTGATACCAAACTGTGACGCCCCAATTTTTCTACCATTTTTTTTTAATAATAATCAAACCTCTATCAAATAAAAAAACTTGGATACCATATACCAAGGTAACCCGACCTGAAGTGGGATACTAGGTAATCAGTCTTTCACATACAAATATAACTAACAACGAAAATCAATATATACATACCATCCTGAATACAAATAGTCATAGTTCTATAAATCTATTCACATTCCCAAAAACCCATATCATACTCTAGGGAATCATACATTCCTAGCCCAAACACTTACCCTGACTACCAAGGTACCAGCTCACCTCTATCTCGAAGCTCTATCTACTCATCAGTCCTAATTCCCTGAAAAATTTAAATTTCTGGATAAGACACCTCTCAATAAGACAGAATAAATTATAGACATTGTGTGGCAGATGAGTTTTACTGCAACAATTATCTATATACATTAATTATATTATCCTTAAATAAATATGACTTCTATATAATTAATTCCTAACTATGAAATTCGTAACACACATATATCATTGGAGTTTATGATAAACCTACCAATGTGTGTGTGTGTGTGTGTGTGTTTGTCTGTGTGTGTGTATTTAATAGCGTATCATAAATAGCATGATGTAGTTTAATAAATCTACTCTCTACATAGTTTGTTCATCGTTCACATTTGCTTAGATTGAGGCGTTACGTCTCACCATCCCTCGATCCAGTCATACACATCAGGCACTCGCTGAGAGGCGTTATGTCTCGTTATCCCACACAGTGAGCCCTCGAGCTAAGTCTCAAGAATCATGGCGGTACATCTCACCATCCCCTTTTTCCTTTCTCAATAATCGTCATTAGGGTATTACGTCTTATCGTCCCCCAAGACCTATTCTGTCATTCATCATTGGGGTGTTACATCTCGCCGTCCCTCGGGATCTTTCTGTAATTATTATCATCAGCGCGTTACATTTCGCTGTTCCCCGACATCAGGGCGTTATGTCTTGCCATCCCCCGAGATCTTTTTGTATCATTATCATCATATTTGTATTCATTTTATCTCATATATGTGTGTATCTCAATTCAATATTTATGTATAAAACATCTCCGTGTGTATCACATACATCATTATTTCTCAATAAAAACATATCGATATATCATATTTCATCATTTATCATTGAAAACATTTGTATAGGTCACATTCCATCATTTCCCAGTAAAATACAAATCTGTGTATCACATTTCATTGTTTCTCTATAAAACAATTATGTATTCCACTTTTCATTTTTTCCATTTATAAATCTCATATCATCACAAATATGTATATAAAACATAACTAAGTTTCCCATACCTTCATTTCTGTATAAAAAATTTCAATATATATATATATCATAGCCACATTTTTTTCCCAGTGCAAATCACATATCTCAATTCAAATACATTTCTAGTATAAATTTGCTGTTTCGTAATCCTCATGCCACACAAAGTTTAACTGATACTCATAATATAATGATCACAGGAAAAATATCTATATCATTATTTTGAAAACTAAATACCATATTCTCATTTTCACAATCTTACTCAACAATTAATTTTGCCAAAATTACCTGTTATAATTTATTCCCCTTACCTGCTTATTGATAGGTATGCTAAAAACCCTAAATCCACACCCACGGCATTTGGAACTCCAAACCCTAAAATCGCATTATCCCCAGTTCAATCAACTCAACTCCAGAATATTTATTATTTAATACATTCCCTAGTCTCATATACTCCAAATAATCAATCAAACCTTAAAATATCATACTTACCCTCGTTTTGGGGTGGTGCTCAGGAACCCCAGATCAAGAATCTGCTCCAATTAAGTTATAGAGAATCACCCCTAAACCCTCGCGATGGTTCCTGATCATCGAATCGGGCTTAAATAGAGCTGAAATCGAAAAGAGAAGGGGGTTAGTGCCGTAGGGTTTATAGAGAGAGAGAGAGGAAAATTTTGTTTGTTTACATAGAAATAAGCTCGTAGGATCCCCTTATATTCAGCACTACAAATGAAACCGTCAGCGGTTTTCTGCACCCCTCACAAAACTGTTGATGGTTTGGTTTTTAACACACTGTTTTTTTTTTACCATTTTACTTATAATCGACTCGTAGTAAATACAAAATTAACCATCGATGGTTTTTTGCGCCCTTCACCAAACCGAATTTCCTCCTTTTACTTATTTTTTCTTATTACTTAAATTTCCCAGGTCTCTGCAAAACCTCTCGGGTTGGGTTAATTTTTCAGCGCTAATCACATTTCAATTTTAATTAAACATTTTGAAAAATGACGAGCGTGTCCCCAATGGTCATATTTTTCAGAAAAACTATAAATACCTCTTCCATTTGTTTAATTAGAAACTTTGATTAATTTCAAATCCTCTCAAAACATTTTTTTTTTTTTAATCAAAGTTCCCCCACATTCACTTTCATTTCAAAAATCCTTTTTCTGGGGTAAAATTTTATACTCTCCCATTCTCTTCCACTAATTCTTTTGAAAATATTTTTGAATAGAACATTTTATTTGGGCTTTTATTTTATCATCTAAGATCATTTACTCTTATTTATATATTCATCTTGAAAATTATTTTTAGAAAGTAAAGCTTATGTTTCTTCACATAATCTCTTTTCATAAATATTTTTGAAGAAAAAATCAATCTTATTTGAATCTTTGAGTACCTATCATATATATATATCTTTAATTCAAAGATTATTATGTTTATTATTTGCAAAAGGTTTTTGAAAGTAAAACCCTATGTTCTCCTACTTTGTATTGAAAATATTTTTGGGAGAAATATTTACTTAAGCTCAATTCATTGAAGTATTTTATCATATATATCTTCTTCAAGGATTGCAAAATAATTTTGAAAAAGACACCCTTATTCTCTGAGCTATTTTTCATACCATATGAGAGTGCATTAAAGTTTTAATCTTGTACATACTGCTTGTATTTAGAAGCATATTTTTATGTACAAAAATATTTTTAATGTAACGGTTGGGTTCTGCCTGTTAATTGAATTGGGGAGTCTCCGCTCCATAAGGGAGACCAGTTCGGCTTAGCTTGGTAATTGAGTTGGGGTATTCTTTACCTTGTAAGGAGGGGTGTGTAGATTGGGATCAGCCCTATAATGTGACCTAGGGTATTCCTCGCCTAGTAAGGAGAGGACATTGTAAACGGTTTCTACTCCGCCCGTTTAAGTGAGTAGGGATAGTAGAATCCTTGGGGGGTATGCCCAAGGTGGGGACGTAGGCTGATTTGGCCAAACCTTGATAACAAATCATCTCTCTCTCTCTCTCTCTCTCTCTCTCTCTCTCTCTCTCACTTAATTACTACACTTTAAATTCAGCATGTGGATGCTTGTTCATCCATGGATATAGTTATTCACATGCACACATTTATTTTAAATGAGATATGTTTTACATGTAAGAACCCGAACCATGATATATGGGTTTAAATTAATAAGAGAGGGGTAAAAATGTAATTAAACAGGCTTCGTCAACAAAGCCAGAGTTCATCGATGAAGGCCTTACATTTTTCATCGACGAAGTTTAGAGGCTCGTCGACGAGGAGAAGCCGAGGGGTTTCGGAAAACCGGAGATCCCAAACTCATCGACAAGGTCTTAGTCTCGTCGATGAGAAGACTATAGAGCCTCATTGACGAAGACGCGATTCGTAGACGAGAAGTGGCCAGGTCAAAGGGCGATAAATAGAAGTTTCATTACTTCCAAGCTAAGAAAACTCAAATATCTTCTCTCTATCTCTCTAGAACTTTCCCAACCCTCCATCTCTCTAGATTTCTTTTCCATTCTTTGTTAGAATCGCGAATCTGAAGTTACCACGAGGATCGTGGAAGGATTCTCTACAAGTTCTACGGATTGAATTTTCGGTTCTGCTATTTTCGGGTTTTGGCATAAAATCGAGGTAAGGCTCGGTTTTCAATTCTGATATGGTAGTTTTGTAGGGAATAGTCTTGTGAGTATCTTCTGTATTGTGATTTGTAGGTTTTGGAACTTGGTTCACACTCGGTTCGCTGTTTAGGGGCCTTAGAGTTCAAGATTTTCTATTTGGGGAAAGGTAAGGGGAATTGTGTTTATATCGGTTATTTTTGAAATTAAACTTGATGGAACTGTGGTTCACGGTCCTGCGTGTGTTTTGCTACTCATTTGGGGGGATCTAACGTGAAAAACTATGGGTTTTTCATGATTATAGTTTTGGGAAAAAGGGGGCGACGGGCTGCATCCCTGATTTTGTTGAAAACCAAATGTATACGTTGATTTATACTGTGTTATAGGGATGGTCATGCTTTGACTTGTTTTAAACTGTATATGTTTGGAAAACCATGATTTTAGATTACCAAATGAGTGTGGTTTGTTTGGTTATCTGAGCATACATGTGTATGTGTGATTGGTTGAAATTCTAGTAGGAACGCGGTTCCAAATTGTTCATGAAATTAGGAATAGCTTTCCAAGAGGGGGGGTGAATTGGATTCTAAAAATTTCTTTTGATTCCTTTTAAAATACCTTAAACTTCTTTTATTTATTTTAACCAATTCTTGACTTGTTTTTTAATTCCTTAATCAATCAAGAACTTAGTTCTTTTATCCAATCAATTAAACACAATCTTCAAACCAAGCAATCAATTTATTTTCCAAGTACAAGTTAAACAACAAACAACCAAACCAAGATATAAAGTATTCAGCAATTTGGTAATATAAGATCTTGAGATAGTGTGTTTGTATATATAAGCCCTGTGATTATGAATTATAATTTATGCTTACTGAAGTAAAGCCCTGTATAAATAAATCCAATCACTCTTTCCAAATATTTAGAATTCAAATAAACTCTTGGTAAATTTATCTTTGGGGTGTTAACCAAGTAACGTACTCCTGTATGGTTTCTGCAAGATATGGTGTAACCAACGTACTCCCTTTTGGTTTCCGCAACCCAAATCAAAATTGGATTTTAAGTTTACTTGATTTCCAAATATGCGTAGTATGTATAATTTAGATATTTAAATCATCCACACAGTTGTATATGAACTAAAAATAAAGAATATGGAAAGAGAGAGTGAGACGGAGATTTTTACGAGGTTCGACTTATACCCAGCCTACGTCCTCGCCTTTGGCAAACCACCAAAGGATTCACTAAACTTGTTCCGTTGACGGGTGGAACAAAACCGATTACAACATTCCTTGGTTAAGGCTAGAGCCTGCCTTCTCCAAACAATATTCCCTCGTTCGGTCACTCCTTACATAGGCTAGAGTCTGCCTCTTTAAGAAATATCCCCTTGCTTAGCCAACAATCCAAACGCCTTGGAATGTCAATGAACTAGAAGAAACACAAGATAAAATCTGCGTACAAGTATACTCTCTCAAAGAGTAAGTTAGTACAATTTCAGCACTATATACTTCAATGTAAAATATCAATAGGAAATAGAATGAAGCTCAAGTGTAGAATTCACCAATATCCTTCTTAGAAGAGGATTAGCAGTAGAAATTCAAAGGAAGAAGGATCAGCACTTCAAAATTCTCAGCAAAAGAATTTTTCAATGAGTGAGCAGGAGAACTTAGGAAGAACAAGAGTACTTTCAACTCCTCAAAATAGAATTTTCAATTCTTGGACTTATTTTGTTTTGAAAAATCATGTATTTATAGGCTTTCAAACTTGCAAAAGTTTCCTTAAAGAATTTCCCTATTTATTAGAATATTTAAGGTTCAAACGGCTATAATTTAAAACATTAGAATTTTAAAAATTTGCTCGTTGAACTTTTTTTAAATGTCTGACAGCAGTGACCCCATTTCAGTGTTTTGGCCATAACTTTTTTTGTATAACTCAAAATTGGGTGTTCTTGATGTCAAAAGAAATATAAGAGAAAATCCTACAACTTTCATGTTTACCACTCTTTAAAATAATGAGTGTTTGATAGAGACAAATTTACCTCAATGCGGATGTATAAAAACTGACAGCATTTGGGAAAAACTCTTTTTGGTGCTCTTTATTCCAAAAATGATCCTAACCTTTTTAAAATAATTTTTGACCTTATAAAAATATTATTCAGGTATTTTAAAAAGTATCTAGGTCTAAGAAGTTAACCTAAGAGTTTCAAAATATTTCAAACGATATTTTAAACATTAAAGCACTTACATGAGACTTTTAAAATATTAACATTCTAAGTTCTTGAGTCTTCATGCTTTGTCCTTGGATTTGAATCCATATTTTCTTCAAACTTCCATATTCTTTAAACTTTCTTACTTTGCCTTTCTTTGGATCTTTTGACTTTAATATGCCTTGGCTTTCAACAACATATTCATGTCCTCATGTTCTTCAACAAGTAATTCATGTCTTGGCTCATTTAAGCTTCATTTGATCCTTGTGAGCACTTTGACCTTGCTTCCATCATATTTGATCCTTGTGGGCACTTTGACCTTACTTTCACATATATGAACCCTGAAATATCATTACTCACACAAATACATTAAATTTCACTTGTTTGTTAGTATCAAAATAAGATAACAAGATTTTAAGCCTTGTAAGGCCAACAGTTCTAGGTACTGAGAGTGTTTGGCTCTATATCCGAGGGTGTATGAAATCACTAGCCATAGGTTGGATGAGTGTTCGGCTCTATATCCGAGGGCGTGAGCCTAACCCGGTAGATCTGGTCGAAGGGTGTGGATCCACCATTTTAGCGCTGGTACGATGCCATAGGAGTTGGGGACTAGCCATGTGTCGGTGGCGCCATGTTCTCGGGTTGGCTACGGGCCAATGCTGTATGTCACGGGCCGGCTTGGGGCCAAAGGGTGTAACGAATCGGGATTGATAATCATGTGTGTGTGTGCGTGTATGCACTGTCGTGAAGTTAGTATTGGAATTGCATTTAATTGCGTGTATGTTGCATCATGATAACACTTAAATACCACACACTGATATAACCTCTGTTCTTCCTTTATGAGAGGTGTCTCGCCCCTACTGTACGTTTACAGGTCCTTCGAGTAACCGAAACTAGCATCCTGGTGTCGAGAGCGTAGTGACTGGTGTGCTGCGGGTAGCGCTTTGGTAAGTTCTAGGACTTGTATTTTGTGGGTTGCTGTTTTGAGATATGTTAGGCACCCAGTTGTACTTTGTTCAAAGGAACCTTGATTCTATCCTTGTATAGACTCTGGTATAGTATTGTATGTTTATAGTAAAACCTTATTCCGCTGCGTATGTTCTGTTATGTTTGGATGTGTATAGGGTGCCTGGGAATCCCACGGGGTTGGACCCTCATCCTTGCTCATTATCTTGGATGTTTTGTATGATACAGGGACTAGTTGGTTTACATTTTCACCCCTGCGTCCCATTTTCGGGTTCAGGTCATGAGAGCTTGGTATAAGAGCTAACCAAGTTGTTAGGTCTTGTAGACTTGGTTAGGCTTAGCTGTGAGTACATACCAGAGTATAGGATGTTGGATATGGGTAGAGTTGGTTAACGGTTGTTTGGTTGCTAGACCGGGAGTTATCGATGGTATTCCATGTTTTTCCTGGGATGACGATTCTAGTAAGAGTAGGGTAGATCATTGATGACTTTCATGTCGGTGTGATAGGAAATACTTGGACCTTTTAGGGAGTAATTAACACAATTAGTAGTAGATCATTGTGTTAACTGTATGTGTTGTAGGGATATTGATAGTTTCCTATTGTGTTGCAGAATGGAGCCCAAGGATAATGACGTGGGTAGTGGCTCTAACAAGACTGTGAGTGATGATTCTCCTTCTGTGCCTTAAGGTTTGACGAGACATGTGTTACAGGAGATCAAGCAGAGTGTGAGGAGATGCGAGCACTCTCCTATTGTTGCGGGGTTCACCATTAAGAGGTTCACGCACATACATCCTCCGACGTTCTGTGGAGGACCTGACCCAACGATAGCAGAGGATTGGATGGATAGGATTGAGAGGATCTTGGAGGTCTTGCTCTGCACGGATATGCAGCGAGTCCTCTATACTACCTTCCAGCTATCCGGGGAGGCAGGTCGATGGTGGACTGCAGTGAATCTGCTAGAGAAGCAGAGGGCTGGTCCAGAGGAGATGACATGGAGCCGTTTCAAGGAGGTGTTCTTTGATAGATACTTCTCGGCTTCTGTACGTGATGCAAAGGCGGATGAGGTTTTTGCTTTGACTCAGGGGATTATGATGGTGCAGGGGTATACGGCTCGATATATAGAGCTGTCCTGCTTTGCGCCATGTCTGATCTCGAGCGAGTACGAGAAGACTCAGAGGTTTGAGAAGGGCTTCAGGAAGGATATCCACAGACTAATGGGTATGCTTCAGATCCGCAAGTTTTCGGTGTTAGTGGGTAAAGCTACAGTGATTGAGACTGGTATCCGAGAGGACGAGGCGGATCAGGAATAAAGGAAGAGGATTGTATCCTTTGGTTCTCAGTCAGGATCTCTTCAGGGATTGTGGAAGAAGAGGAACAAGGGCTCAGGTTACCGTCATAATACTTAGCGCCAGAGTTCTCAGGGGAGCCAGACTAGTGGTCATTGTACCAGATGCCACAAATGGCACGAGGGTGAGTGCTAGTCATTTGGGGGTAACTGCTATAACTGTGGCCAGCCAAGCCACATTTTTTGTGATTGTCATGCACCGAAGCGGGATGTGACTGCATCTAGTGTGTACTGGGGGAGCAATCAGATACGTCGGGGAACCGTTCAGATGAATACAGCTCTAGCCAGAGTATACTCTCTTACTCCAGCGGATACTGAGCATGAGGGGAACATAGTGACAGGTACCTTATTATTGCTTTCAAATAAAGCTTCTATTTTATTTGATTTGGGTGTAACCCATTCGTTTATATCTACGAGTTTTTTTGGACGGTGTGGGGTTGAGGCCTAAGTCATGAGCGAGGTGTTACCTGTTACTACACCATCTGGGAGTGTAACATTCTATAGGAAGATGTTGGAAGACTGCTCAATGGTAATTAAGGGGAAACTACTACCAGTGAATCTTGTGGTATATGACATGTCGGGGTTCGATATCATTCTAGGGATGGATTGGTAGTTCTCCAGTTATGCTCTGATCGAATTTCGTAGGAAGGTAGTAGTGTTCAGACCTCCTGGGAAGCAAGAGTATGAGTTTATAGGATCATGTGTGCGTTCTGCGCCACAGATTCTATCGGCACTTCAGGCGAGGAGGTTACTATTTGATGGATGCGTCAAGGGTTCCTTGCTTATATGAAGGAACCTCCATGGGATGAGTTGAGGCTCGAGGACATTCGGGAAGTTAGTGAGTTCTCGGACGTGTTTCCAGATGATTTACTCAGTTTACCTCCGGATCGTGAGGTGGAGTTTGCTATAGAGTTACTGCTTGGCAAGGTACCGATCTCTAAAGCTCCGTACCGGATGGCTCCAATTGAACTTCGAGAGTTGAAGGAGCAATTGCAGGAATTACTAGACAAGGGTTTCATTCGATCTAGTGTTTCCCCTTGGAGAGCTCCGATATTGTTTGTGAAGAAGAAAGACGAGTCGATGCGGATGTGCATTGATTACCGTGAGATTAACAAGGTGACTGTGAAGAATCGTTATCCTTTACCTCATATAAATGATCTCTTTGACCAATTACAGGGGACGCGAGTCTTTTCGAAGATTGACTTGCGGTCAGGATATCATCAGGTGAGGGTTAGAGTTGACGATGTAGCGAAGATGGTTTTTCGAACCAGGTATGGCCACTATGAGTTCATAGTCATGCCTTTTGGGTTGACAAATACTCTGGTTGTGTTCATGGATCTGATGAACAGGGTTTTCCATGAGTACTTAGATCGATTCGTAGTGGTATTCATTAACAATATTCTGGTATACTCGAGGAGTTGGGAAGAGCACGATGATTATATGAGGTTAGTATTACAAATTCTGCGGGAGAAGAAGTTGTATGCCAAACTGAAGAAGTGTGAATTCTGGTTGGATCGGATGGTGTTTTTAGGCCATGTGGTGACTAGTGATGGTACTGTTGACCTTATAGAACACGCCCAATTTTGATAATGAAAAATACTTATGTATTTAATAAATATCTAGTTCATGTGCAGGTATATATTAGTTGATACATTTATGGCATGTGAAAGCTTAGAGCTTGAAGACCAATTCAAGATTTTCACTTGTAATCTATATTTTCAGTAGTGAAATTGGTCTATAATAGTAATTAGGATATTTGGTTTGTAATAAGCACACACATCAGATGCATGGTTTATTTTGTAAGCTCAAGCCAGATATGAACTAAAAGTGACCTTAGAAAGACCTTAGGGTTTTCCCTTTGCTCGACCGACATCGGACTTTTTGGTGTCTTAAATCTGGAAATAAATGACCCTAAGACACACACATTTGCACATATGTTTGTTAAGCACATGAATAGGGTTTGTATGCTTCAAAATAGGACCGAAATGCACACTTTGTGCACTTTCGGTCGACCAAACCAGACAGTTCATTTTGCCCTAGTTGACCGAACCAGGCCTGGGTCAATAATTGACCAAGGCCCTAGTCGACCAAACCAGGTAGTTCAAAAAGTCCCGGTCGACCGAAACCTCCTTGGGTCAAATGTTTGACCATTTGGTCGACTGAGCAGAAATTGTACACCAACTACCTGGTCAACCGAGGGTCCTCGGAAAAATTCCCAACGGTCTGGTCGACCGAACCAGCTAGTTCAAAATGGCCTGGTCGACCAAACCATATGAGACCTGGTCGACCGAAACATTTCTGGTCGACCGGACCTCTCGGGTTGCCCTGAATTTTATACCACAGTTAATATTTTTAAACAGGGTTAAAATGTTTTAAACGTCATTAACTTTTCTAACAATCCCTAATAGGTCTCCAACGGTCAAAAATTCTTGTATGTCTATATATATCCTCTCATTTGGGAAAATTAGTAGCAGATTAGAAAATCAAATTCTCTTTCAAGCAAAATATTTCTCATTGCTCATACTCTTCCAAATATACTCTAGCTTACATTCAAAACTCATTAAATCATCTGTAAGTGTTCTTGAGTGTTTAGATAGGAAGGTTTGCTCTCTCTTTGTTGTGAGATTGATCCATTTTTATTGAGAGCCAAACCAAAAGGATTCTTAGGAGACTTTGCTAATAAGTTTATCCTAAGAAGACTTTACTAGATCTTCTGAGATTGCATATTCGTTGCAACATCTTGAGAAGCTCGTATTTGCTTTGGGTTGCGAAATATTTTCAAAATCATTTACAAATATCTATTTCTCTTTATTTTGAAAACCATTTGAGGAGATTTTTTTTTTAGGTAAACCATCTTTGTTGCAATATTTATTCACTCATATATTTTTGCTGAAAACAAAGATCATTATATTTTGCAAGTCCAAGCATATACATATTTATGTGATAGAGATATTCTGCTGATTAATACTCTTGAGGCTTGCTTGATATTCTGTGTGAGCACGTTTGATTGAATATCTTGAAATACACAGATTGTCGTTGACACTCTCATGTACGTATTACACTGATAGAAAATATATTTGAGAGTTGAACTATTTAGACCATACTGAGCTTACATTTTAAATCATTGGTGGTGTATGTGATTATGCGTATTTAGGGTACAAATCTGCTTTATGTGAAAGCACCCTTATATTGTACCTTTTGATTATATATCTGAGAGATTCCAGGCATGGCCTGAGGGGGCGGTAATCCAGTCCGGTAAGGATTGGTGTAAAGGTTGAGGTCAGTCCTATGCTAATTGACTTGGTTTGTATAGGTGTCGCTCCACTTGTTTAGGTGAGCAAGTTATTGTGATTATCCTTGTGCTGGTTAGCCAAGGCGGGGACGTAGGCAGTTGGCCGAACCTCAATAACATATCTGTGTGTCACCCTTCTCTTTACTGCTTTCTGGTGTTTGTGTAATTGATTAAATTGCTTTATTTAATTTCTGATATTACTTACACTAGATTGACCATAGGATTGTGAACATACTGCTGTTAGGAGGAATACCTAGGGGATAGATTTTAAAAATACCAATTCACCCCCCTCTTGAGATCATGGTAAAGCTAACAGTATCTCAGTCGATCCTAGCAAGATTTAAGTTATGGTTGACTGGGTGAGGCCAAGGAATGTGCAGGAGGTTCGGAGTTTTCTAGGACTAGAGAGTTATTATCGTCAGTTCATGGAAGGTTTTTCTAAACTGTCTGGGCCTCTGACTTGATTGACTAGGAAGGAGGTGCAGTTTGAGTGGACCAGTGATTGCGAGCAGTGCTTTCAGGAGTTGAAGCACCAATTGGTTACTGCTCCAGGGGATGGCGGGTTTGTAATCTATAACGACGCGTCTCTGAAGGGTCTGGGATGTGTGCTTATGCAACAGGGTAAGGTAGTAGCATATGCTTCTCGACAACTGAAAGAGTACGAGAAGAATTACCCTATGCATGATCTGGAGTTGGCTGCAGTTGTATATGCACTGAAGATCTGGCGACACTATCTATATGGTGTACAGTGTGAGATCTTTACTGACCACAAGAGCCTCAGGTATTTATTCACACAGAAGGAGTTGAACATGAGGCAGAGGCAGTGGCAAGAGTTGATTAAGGACTACGATTGCACGATCAGTTATCATCTAGGGAAGGCTAATGTTGTGGCTGATGCGTTGAGTTGGAAGTCGGGACCAGCGGTTGTATCTGCGATTGTAATTTAGTGTCATATCATATGGGATTTGGAGAGCTCGGGTATAAAATTGGTATCTGGTGATCATCAAGATTTCATTGCTAGTTTAGTGGTCCAACCGATCTTTTTTTAGCGTATAAAGGCCGCACAGGCTAGTGATACAGAGTTGGCATGGGTTATGGAAAAAGTACAGCAGAGACTGGCCAAAGAGTTTAACATCTCTGAGGGAGGTGTGTTGAGGTTTGGGATGAGGCTATGTGTTCCGAACGATGATGAGATCAGAAGAACGATTCTGGGGGAGGCACATTGTTCTTTGTATACGGTAGATGCTGATAGCACGAAGATGTATCGTAATTTGCGCGAGACCTTCTGGTGCTCTGGTATGAAAAGATATATTGCTCAATTCGTGGAGCAGTGTCTGACGTGTCAACAGGTGAAAGCTGAACATTAGAGGTCGGTAGGGCCGTTGCAGCCTTTGCCTATTCTTGTGTGGAAATTGGAGCATATTTCCATGGATTTTGTGACCGAATTGCCATCAGCACTTCACGGGCGGGATGCTATCTAGGTGGTCGTGGATAGATTGACGAAATCTACTCATTTCATACCGATGAAGATTGGCTATCCTTTAAGTAGGCTGGCGGAGTTGTATGTGCAAGAGATTATGAGAATACACGGAGTACCGGTGTCCATTGTATCAGATCGAGATCCGAGGTTTACTTCTTGATTTTAGACGAGTTTGCAGGAGGCATTGGGGATGAAGCTTACTTTCAGTACAGCGTTCCACCCCCAAACTGATGGACAATCGAAGAGGACAATACAGATCTTGGAAGATATGTTGCGAGGTGTGTGCTAGACTTCGGTGGTAGCTAGATACAGTTTATGCCACTAGTAGAGTTCGCGTATAATAATAGCTTCCAGGCTAGTATCGGGATGGCACCATTCGAGGTTTTGTATGGTCGGAGGTGTTGATCTCCTTTGTGATGGGATGAGGTTGGTGAACGTCAGATGTTAGGACTTGAACTTGTGCAGCGGGCATCTGAGAAGGTGGGTTTGATCCGAGAGAGGATTAAATCAGCTCAGAGTCGGTAGATGAGTTATGCAGATGTTCGCTTCCGTGATTTAGAGTTCGAGGTGGGGGGTAAGGTATTTTTGCGTATCACTCCGATGAAGGGGATGATGAGATTTTGGAGGAAGGGCAAGCTGAACTCGAGGTATATCGGACCATTCAAGGTTCTTGAGCGAGTGGTTCTGGTAGCCTACAGGATTGCACTACCTTCAGCACTCTCGAGGGTCCACGATGTGTTTCACGTATCCATGTTGAGGGGGTACGTGTGGGATCCTTCACATGTTATCAGTTATGATGAGTTGGAAATTGGGGATACTTTAGCATACAAGGAGATACTTGTTCAGGTTCTAGATCGTAGAGTTCAGAAGCTTCGTACTAAAGAGATAACGTTAATGAAGGTATTGTGGTGGAACCATGAGATTGAGGAAGTTTCTTGGGAACTGGAAACAGAAATACGCCAGAAGTATCCACAATTGTTTTGAGCACTTGTACTTTATCCTACTTTGGGTTAGGATAGGTGGTAGTCATCAAAACGGTGTGTGTATTGTGAACTCCGGAGACAATTTATATTGTAACCATGGTATTCCTCCGCCATAAGTGAGGGTTTGTATATGTATGTGTATGTGTATGCTGGCACTACGTTGTAATAGTCGGCAGTTTTTTTATTTTTATTTTTTATTTTTTATAGAATTGGGTATGTATACTCAGTTGTATGAATGAGAGATGACAAATTTCGAGGATAAAATTTTTTGTAAGGAGGGAAGGATGTAAGAATCCGATCCGTGATATATGGGTTTAAATTAATAAAAGAGGGGTAAAAAGGTAATTAAACAGGCTTCATTGACAAAGCCAGAGTTCGTCAACGAAGGCCTCACATTTCTCCTCGACGAAGTTCAGGGGCTCATCGACAAGGAGAAGCCGAGGGATTTCAAAAAACTAGAGATCCTAGACTCGTCAACAAGGTCATGGTCTCGTCGACGAGAAGACTATAGAGCCTCGTCGATGAAGACGTGATTCGTCAACGAGAAGTGGTCGCGTCAAAGGGCTATAAATAGAAGTTTCATTACTTCCAAGTTAAGAAAACTCAAATATCTTTCTCTATCTCTTTAGAACTCTCCCTACCGTCCATCTCTCTAGATTTCTTCACCGTTCTTCGTTAGAATCGCGAATCTGAAGTTACCACGAGGATCGTGGAAATACTTTCTACAAGTTCTATGGATCAGATTTTCGGTTCAGCCATTTTCTGGTTTTGACACAAAATTGAGGTAAGGCTCGATTTTTAATTCTAATCCCGTAGTTTTGTAGGGAACAATCTTGTGAGTATCTTCTGTATTGTGATTTGTAGGTTTTGGAATTCGGTTCGCTGTTTAGGGGCCTTAGAGTTCAAGATTTGCTATTTGGGGAAAGGTAGGGGGAATTGTGTTTATATCGGTTATTTTTGAAATCAGACTCGGTGCAACTGTGGTTCACGGTCCTGTGTGTGTTTTGGCTACTCATTTGGGGGGATCTAATGAGGAAAATTATGGGTTTTTCATGATTACAGTTTTGGAAAAAAAGGGGCGATGGATGGCATCCCTAATTTTGTTGAAAAACCGAATGTATATGTTGATTTATACTATGCCTTAACTTGTTTTAAACTGTATATGCTTGAAAAACCATGATTTTAGATTACCAAATGAGTGTGGTTTGTTTGATTATATGAGCATACATGTGTGTGTGTGTGTGTGTGTGATTAGTTGAAATGCTAGTAGGAACGTGGTTCCGAATTATTCCAAGTACTAAGAGTGTCTGGCTTTATATCTGAGGGCGTATGAAATCGTTGGCTATAGCTTGGCAGAGTGTCAGGCTCTGTATCCGAGGGCGTGAGCCTATTCCGGCAGATTAGGCCAAAGGGTGTGGATCCACCAGTTTAGCACCGGTACGATGCCATAGGAGTCGGGGACAAGCCATATGCTGGTGACACTGTTTTCGTGGGTTGGCCAAGAACCAAAGCAATATGTCGTGGGCCAGACACTGGGATTGCTAATCATGTGTGTGTGTGTGTGTGTGTGTGTGTGTGTGTGTGTGTGCACTGTTGTGAAATTTATATTGGAACTGCATTTAACAGTGTGTATGTTGCATCATGATAACACTCAAATGCCACACTTGGATATAACCTATGTTCTTCTTTACTGAGAGGTGTCTCACCCCTACTATACGTACATTTTTATAGGTCCTTTGAGTAACCGGAACTAGTGTCCTGGTATTGGGAGTGTAGTGGCTAGTGTGCTGCAGGTAGCACTTGGGTAAGTGCTAGGACTTGTATTTTGTGGGTTACCGTTTTAAGATATGTTAGGCACCCGATTGTACTTTGTTCGATGGAACCTTGATTCTGTCCTTGTATAGACTCTGATATGATATTGTATGTTTATAATAAGACCTTATTCCACTGCGTATGTTCTATTATGTTTGGATGTGTATAGGGTGCCTACGAACCCCACGGGGTCGGACCCTCATCCTTGCTCTATATCTTGGATGTTTTGTATGATACAGGGACTAGTTGGTTTACATTTTCACCCTTGGGTCTCATTTCCGAGTTCGGGGCGTGACAATGTAGATGTCTGCACACATAGATTAATCACTTTACATACACAACTATATTTGAATGGGATATGATTTTTGGTGAATCGGCGAAATGTTTAAATTAGTCAAAAAGTTTTAAAAATCCAATTCACCCCCCCCCCTCCTCTTGGGATCACACCAATTACATCAAATTTCATCAAAATCATTTTCAAAGCAATACTCTAGGCTCCTTGAAGCCATGTTAGAGTGCTCAAATAGTAATTCAATCACTAGTGGACAAAAAGGGATTTTTTATCTTTCATGTTAGTTAGGGTGATACATCCATGAAGCAGCGTTTAGGTGTTCTTCAATCTTTTTAAATGACAATCAAGTTGAGTTTGTGGTTTTAATTCCAAAAATACACACTTCCTCAAAATGGTTTTTATGGTTTTCCTTCAAAATAAATCAAAAGTATTTTAGAAAATTTTAGCTTTTTAATGAACTATTCATGATGTGGTTGTCAAATGGATTAAAATGCCTCTTTTCTAGATGATAACTGAGGGATTTCACATTGGGTTTTATGATTTTCCTCCCAAGGAAACCAAAATCATGCAAATTCAAATGTTTTCATAAATAAATCAAAAAATATTTTTTAAATTAAATTAAAAATACTTTTTGTGAACATAGATGACTTGATTCCTCTTTTGAGGATATGTTGGTAATCTACTTCTAGATTCAGTCATACTAAACATAAAACCTAAATCCCTTCTTCCTCTCTTTTCATTTGTTCGTCGTTGTTAGTGTTTTTTATGTGTTTGTATGCATATTTTGATTAGACATTAAAGTAGTGGGATTTTCATGAGGGTTGGGGAGACTAGAATGGTCTACATCCTACTTAGGTATAGGGGCCAATTCTCCCTAATCCCATATAGTTCTTCTGCATTCTACTTAGGGTGTAGGGCCAATTCTCCCCAATCCAATTAATTTTCTTACAAATCATGTTAGATTGTCTATCTTAGGGTATAGGGGCCAATTTTCCCTAATCCTTGATAGTTTTTCAACATCCTACTTAGCGTATAGGGGTCAATTCTCCCCAATTCGAGTAGTTTTTTTACAAACTATATCGGTTTGTATACCTTAGGGTATAGGAATCGATTCTCCCCAATCCTTGATAGTTTTTTTGTATCCTACCTTAGAGACATGTGGCTTTAGTTTCCAAATTCAAGTAGTTTTCTTTTCAAATTTTTTTTGTTTGTCCACCCTAGAGGCATGTGACAATAGTTCCCAAATTTGGGTATTTTTCTTTCCAAATTGTGTTGGTTCACCTACTATAGGGGGCATGTGGCATAATTCCCAAAACTTGGGCATGATATCTTTATTTTGACCTAGTGTCATTTATTGCCCTTTCTAAAATATGAGTTGAGTTTCTAGCATCATTAGAATTTAATTTTATATATCTTGACCTAGTGTCATATGCTACTCTCTATGTGCGTGTGTGCGTGCGAGAGAGACAGAGTGTGTGTGTGTGTGTGTGTGTGTAAGTGCATGTGTGATATACAAGTGCGTGTGCATACACACACACACACACACACACACACACACACACACACACACTTTTACTTATCTAGCTTTCTTCTCTCCCTTCTAAAATTATTTTTATGAATTCTACAATTCATATTATCATTTTTTGGAACGATAAGTTCGCAAATAACCTTCCACGCCTATTTTCCTGTCTTCAAGAGGTTTATTTTCTTGTACATTGAAATTATTAATAAAACAAAGCAAAGTTTAAAATAAATATTAAAAGCAGTCAATAATTTGAAAACTATCAGAATAATTTACCCTAACACACCACCACAATTCCTTCCAAATTCATTGCACAAATTAACAATAAAACTTCACTACAACAACTCTATTAGTTTGGAATTATTGGCGAAACACATTGAAATTTAAACATAAAAATAAACTCACTCCATAATCTAAGAACCACTATTGCAATTTATTAAGCGGATAGATCAAGAAAAGGGTAGTCCATGTAACCCACAACCGGATAAGGGGTAAACTCGCTCCATAATCTAAGAACCACTATTACAACTTATCCTGCAATATTAGGCATGTAGATCAAGAAAAGGATAGTCTGTGTAACCCGCAACCGGATAAGGGGTATAAAATGTCTTCCTATCATACTTGTTAAGAGGAGCATCGAGCTCGAACCGCCTAGGCAAATCCGGGTTAGCCAAAAACAAGCGCCCAAACGCCACCAAATCGACGTAGCCGTCGGCGATGGCTCTGTTTCCGTCCTCCCGGTTGTACCCGCCGGCGGCAATGAAAGTCCCCTTGAAGGCCTTTCTCATCGGGAGAAGGCTGTGAGGCGTCTCCATCCTCTCCCCGATCCTCACCATTCTAGGCTCAATCACGTGAAGGTACGCGATGCCGAACCGGTTCAGCTCGTTCGCCATGTAGACGCCGAGCCGGTCCGGGTCGGAGTCCTTGGTCTCCAGGTAATCAGCGTAAGGGGACAGCCTCATCCCCACCCGGTCGCCGCCGATCTCGTCGACCACTCCCGCCACCACTTCCAGCGGGAATCGGCAACGGTTCTCCAGGCTGCGGCCGTACTGGTCCTCTCGCTCGGTGTTCACTTGGTCTTTCATGAACTGTTCCAGGAGGTAGCCGTTGGCGCCGTGGATTTCGACGCCGTCGAAGCCAGCTTCGATGGCGTTTCGGGCGGCGAGCCGGAAATCACGAACGATATTGGGGATTTCGTCGGTCCTCAGCGGACGAGGCGGCGACCAGTCTACTCCTTTGATGCCGGGCGTGACTCCCTTAGTGCCACATGAGATTGGGGCTTCCCCATTTGGCTGGAAACCTACTCAGAAATATATATGTATAATTTTAGAATGGTTGTCCATGGCCAGTTATTAATAGAAGAAAGTAGTAGTAATTAGGATGCATTTTTTTTTTTCTTAATTGTTTCAAAAAATTACGTTCTCTCAAATTTAGTTGTAAAATAAATTTTTTGAATTTATTTTTTATTTTTGACTTACTCTTGTTCATGATTATTCAAACTAACTATAATTATTAAAAATAAAAAAAAATACTTTCTTTATTTTCATTTACTCTTAAAAATTACATTTATCATTATCCAAAGCCAAAAAAGCACTTTCTTTATTTTTGTCCTCATTCTTCTATATAATTATTTGAAACTTTGTTGATAATTATCAAAAGCTAACAGCACACTTTGTGTAATTATTATTTTTGAGACTAGAAACTTAGATGGTAAGGATCATCTAGAATGTTTAACAATAAAATCATGTGGTGTTTGAAAATTTTTTCCTCCATATAATAATTATTTCAAAATTAATTATGAACAAAGAAAAATAATAAATTTAGCAACCGTGTAAATCTTTCATTAGCTAATATTGTATGATGATCGAGACTCTTCGAACACTCCATTAATTAACCAAAACAATAATCAATTCTTCCATTCTTCCCTAATTTAGATACTAAATCTCAATTCAACTCTTCTTTTCCAAAAGTATAAATTTAATTTTAATTTAAAATCTTGAACTCCCAAGACTTGAACAGTTGAACCTAACATGTAATTTTAAAAAATATCAATTAAACAATGCTGGCTGGGGCAGCCTAAGCTTCAGCTATTGGCAGAAAATCGATTGCTCTATTGGGTGGGACGCAGAAAATGCCAAGAAGAGCTTTAAGATAATTAAGAAAAAGAATAAAGAAATAAACTCATTGGGCGGATAGTCATGCGTGGTCTGGTCTGGTGATACCCTTTTCAAGCTTTATTGTAAATGGACCCTCGCACGCACCATCACAAGCAATTGGGTATAAACAAGTTATGATGGAGAAGAGCAGCTAATGATATTGCACTCATTCTTTTTGGGGTCTTAGATGTAGATGTCATGAAGCGTACGATAAGTGGAGACACGTCCAACGTGCCAGATTTGGCAGAAGAAGAAGGCACCCTTGGCATGGACGGCATCGACGATGGGCTTCCAGGCTTCGACATGCTGCGGCGTCCATATCCCAGGGGTTTCAGGGTACCCTTGTCCGGTGTTGGAGATCACGGTCGCCTCCGATATCAGCAAACCCCCCTCCGTCGCCCGCTGGCTGTAGTACACGGCAGCGTGCGGCTGAGGGATCGTGTTGTATGACCTGCTCCTCGTCAATGGTGCCAAAACTATCCTACATGTATACACCATACGTTTTCAGTTACCCTATCACGAGAGAGAGAGAGAGAGAGAGAGAGAGAGAGAGAGAGAGAGAGAACCTGTGGGAGAGGTTGAACTTTCCCATTTTGTATGGAGTGAGGAGAGGAATGGGGGTGGTGGCCGGTGGGTTGTTGCTTGCCATCTCTCTCTCTCTCTCTGTTTTTGGGCTTGTGCTGTGTTGTGCTTGCTTGGCCTGTGAAGTGGGTGTGTTATATCAAGGGAAGAAATGCAGTAATCTCTTTATCTGCGTCAAACGGAGCCCATGTGAATTTCGTACAATTTTAGTGCCCCCTCCCTAATCTAGCTATGGATTTTATCATTTGGCATTTTTGCTTTTGCGGGGAACTGTGCTACGCGGCAATTCCATGCTAGGTATAAGCGTGAACAGAGCAATATAATTAAATACAGATCCAGTGTGTGTGTGTGTGTGTATATATATATATATATATATATATATATATATTAATTTAATTGAGTTCAAGGCCCAACTTTTAAATGGATAATTAAATAAATACAAAGTGATTCTATCAAATAAACAAAAATGTTTAATTATTTATGAACATGTTTAATCAGGAGCTTATTAAATCAACCTAATATGCTGAGGAGCTTACTTAATCAACAAATTATATTTTTATTATACAAGCATATTGTAGAGCTATTATAACAAGTTAACTCGTAAGCTGACTCCATGAGCTATTATTAACCTTGTTTTGCAATTAATCTTCTTTCTGATGAAAATTATTGTTTAATTGGCACATTCAATCACTTAACTAACAACTTGAAACGAATTACTACCAAATAAAACTCCAAGTAACTCATTCAAATCTTTACTCACTCAGTGCCCTAACTTTAATAATCTTGGTCCAATTTCAATGAGGTATTCCTTGCTTTATGCGATTGAAAGTTTAAACAATCCTCATAAGCTAAAGTTTTACCTAACTTGCGCCTAATGTGAGATCTTGACAGGCTCTCCCATCCGATTTCTAACACGCTCGTTATAATTAATAGCTTACTCCAATATGTGATTGGTTCTCCAAATTCAACATATACAAATATATAATCTTTATTCAATTAATGGTGGTACATATTTTCAAGATTTTATTTTTGAGAATGGGATTATGTTAGTATTTGTTTGGTTTGCATTAATATGAGATTGTTAAGAATGTGTAAAATATTATGTCTCAATTGAATAAAAAAATCTTTGACATGTATAAAAATAATTATATTTTTAGCACAAAATTAATTTATAAAAAAATATATAATTATTTAAATTCATGTCCTCAAACAAAACGCATCATAATTAAAAATTAACAGTTAATAATTCAATTAAATTAAATGACTGAAAGCAATATAGTTTCAAAACGTCAACTATTATATTCAATTACTACAACATAATAATAGTAATAATACCTTATATTTTTATTAAATTCTAGTTTGTTTTTGTAATAATTTTTAACCTCTAATAATAGTGTGTGGTGATGCTACATTGTGGAGCATTAATACATCCAATCAACCAAGCTAGTGAGAATTGAGAAGAGTTTGGTCGTAAAAATAAGACTCTACTGAGAATGAAATTTATCTTATTCATGGTAGAGGATGGGAATGAAATTTTCATAATTTGTGAGAATCCCTCATTCTCATGGTATGTGAGATTAATGCAGATTATAACCCCAAAACACATACAAGAATTAGATATCATGCATCATGGTTTTAAATAATGGTCGTTACGTAATGGAAATTAAAGGCTCTCAAACCGATACGGATCAATATTGCGTAACGATACGTTACGAACCGATACATGGCCGACAGCTTGCCAGTATTCCTAAATTCCTAAAGTAGGCTTTCTGCTGCCATTCAATCTAACATTCAAAGAGGAAAATAAAAATATTACCATGAACTTTTGTTGACCGAAGCTAAATAAGATGGTTTTACTTCTTCGAAGCCTTAGTGAGCAGATCCACTCATCTACGCCCTCAAGCAGTCGCATTTGCAGCCTTACAGGAGTTGCGAACTTGCAGCAACTTGGCGAGTGACCTACGACAACCTTGCAGTAGCTCTGCTGCCTCTGCAAGTCACTGATAGCCCTTCAACAGCTCCCTCCACCAGTCGTCGCCACTCACCACGGGCCAGCCCTTCGATTTCGGCTTCGAAGCTTGGAGTCATCGGTCATTCGTGCTTTGACTCCTTCAAGGCTCCTCTCAGTCTCAGATTCTCCACACTCTCAAGACTCAACTTCTCCTCCACTCTTTAGCGTATAAGATAAGTTTTAGAGTCAATCACTCAACACCCACTGCCACTAAAACTTTTCATTATGTTTTTATTTTAAAAGAAATTATATTTTGTTGTAAATTATGTATGTTAAATTGAATTAAAAAAAAAAGTAATTTAAGAGAGTAAAAAATTAGAAATCAATAATAATCATATGTAAAATAAAATTTTCTTAATTTATGAATATTTTAACTATCTTATTTTTTAAAAAAAGAATTTATGAAAATCTAGTTCCATCACTTATTTCTTTTTTCTTAATATTTTTTAAGTTTTAAAACATCATTTTGACCTTCAATTTAAAATTAGGTAAAATAAATCTTTACATGATCTATTTTTTGTTTTTAATTATCAAAAAAAGTAAAAATTGATAACTTAATAAACAAAATTTAACTTAATAGTTAATACATTAATAATTCTGATTTTTACTACCATAATTTGTAGAAAAAATTTATTTTAATTCATTTACTAAGAAAATGCTTAAAAAGTTAAATAGTCAATTTGTATTGTATGGATCTCTATTAGTGATGTATATGAAAGTAGAGCAAAAGTCTTTTTCACATTTAAAATTACAATGTTAATTTCTTATAGTTATAAATGAAAATAAAATCAAGTTATCAAAAATAATGAAAATTTCTTTTTAAAGATAAAGGAATATATATATTTTTTGTAATTATTTACACACTTTAAAGATATGTATTTATTGAAATCCTTTCAACAAGAGAACACATCCCTTAAATATATGCATAAACATTCTTATTTTACTAATAAATAAAATATCTAATATTTTATAATTTTGTTTATTTAAATATTTTAAATAAACATTACTTATTATTTTTAATCAAATATTATATTTTATTTTTACGTAATAAGTATTTAAAATTAGAAGGATTATTTAGTACTTACTATTTAATATTTACTAAATTACTAATTATATTATACCTATTATTTTTTTCATGAAGGTTGTAACTTTGTATTTTCTCTATGTTTTGTATAGAGATCATCAAATCTAGTCTATCAAGATATCACATGAGAGAGGAAACGAGAACTTACCTAGTGAGGATATTGGATGACATTTTGGTACTGCGGTGGACGGTAATAGATATGTTATTATGTGTAAGTTATGTGGGAATATAATTAAAGGATGCATTACACGCTTAAAACAACATTTGACACATAAAAAGGGTCAAGTAACTGGATGCTCAAATGTGACCAAATAAGTAAGAGAACAAATGATGAAAAATCTACAACAGTATGCTGAGAAGAAAAGAGATAAACAAAAAAGGCAAGATGAAGCAGAAGCCCAAATTAGAGGAGATTTTGAAAATTTGAGATGAAGAAGACTTGGAAAAAGAAAGTATGAGATTTTCTTGACAAGAAAGCATACGATCATAGCAACAAGGGAAGAGAGACAAAGATTTCGAACAAGAACAAATGGAGGGGGTAATATTTATGAAGAGGAAGGTGGCTCTAGCAATGGTGCTACCAGTGGTTTCAGTAGAGCAGAAGCTCGATCTTATAGTGGTCGAGAAGCTGGAGGTAGTGGACAATAATGGATCAATCCTAATGCCCCTGAACCTAGACTAAAGGCAATGGATCCAATTTTAGAAAGAAATAAGAGTGCAAAACAACCAAAAATCAACACTAAGTTACTATAAGTTTCCTAACTTATAAAATACCCCTTGTAAACCCTAGAGCCTATAAGTATTTGTTACAAACACAAGCTCTGGGTTCCTCTTTGGCCTCACTTAGGTTAGTGACAGACCTAGGAAGTCATTGAGAGCCAAGTTAGAGTAGGAATAGAGTAGTTTTGGTTCATGTATGGAGTGTCCGACGACCTGTGACAACCAGCAGCGTTATACAATAGCCATGTATATTAGATGATCTCCTCTTGTACTTCTAGCATTAGTGACTAATGTTTTGAATGATAAAGGGATGATCTTTTTACTCATGCTTTCATTTACTGCTTTCCATTTACTTGTTGTGTGTTTGATGAAAGATTGCAGATAAGGATAAGCACTGCTACGTATCAGTCAAAGGGAAATAATCAGCTACAGAACAGGGGAGGTGTTCATTATCGTTGAGATAGGGTACACTTTGGTTCCTGACCATGGTCCGAACGATTGGTGCACCCTTGCTACACTGTGCCCTCGATCGCCCCTCTCCCACTTTGGCTTCCTCGAGTAAGTACTTCTATGGAAGTCTGGATGTGCGTAGTTAGAAGCATGGCATCCAACATCTGATTCGGACAATATCTCTTTGTAGGAGTAGGATAACTTAGAAATTTACTTGCTTTCCAGTAGTTTAGATTTATTTTCTTTCAGTTACATGCTTTCTAGTAGTTGTTAGATAATCACCATTGCAAAATACCATCTCTCACTTCTTTTTCATAACAAGTCTAATGTAAATTAAATTGGAAGTGGTTTAATAACAGCGCTTCAAGTCTTCGTGGATTGATACCTGACTTACCCACTTTATACTGAACTTGGGAGAGTTAGGTTTTATAAATATTATTTTTGGTAGTTAAGGACCCAAACCTTGGAAAATCTACCAACAACATTTATGGACTTGATGAATAGAGTCTTCCACTAGTATCTGGACCGATTTATAGTGGTGTTCATTGATGACATACTGGTCTATTCGAGGAGTCTCGCCAGAAAAAGGAAGTTATATGTTTAACTCAGGAAATGCAAAATTATAGTTGGAACAAGTTGCATTTCTGGGACACGTGATATCCAGGGAAGGTGTTTTAGTGGACCCGCACAAGATAAAGGCGATAGTTGATTGGGCAAGATTGAAAAATGTGCATAAGGTCATAAGTTTTTTGGGTTTGGAAAGATACTATCATCTGTTCGTAGTAGGATTTTCTACACTATCAGGTCCTCTAACATAGCTAACAAGGAAGGATGTGAAGTTTAAGTGGACTAGTGAATGCAAGCAAAGCTTTTAGGAATTGAAATAGTGACTGGTCACTGCTCTAGTTTTGACTATCCCATTAGGTGATGGTGGATTTATGATCTACAATGACGCATCTCAGAAAGGAGTCGAGTGTGTTCAAATGCAGTAGGGAAAGGTCATTGCACATGCTTCTCAACAGTTCAAGGAATATGAAAAGAACTATCCCATGAATGACATGGAAATAGAAGTAGCAGTGTATGCATTAAAAATTTGGAGACACTACCTATATGGTGAAAAGTGCGAGATCTTTACTGATCATAAAAGTTTTAAGTACTTTTTCACACAGAATGAATTGAATATGAGGCAGAGAAGATGGCTTGAACTAATAAAGGACTACGACTATACTAGTTACCACCTAGGAAAAGCTAATATGGTAGCTGATTCATTGAGTCAGAAGTCAATGAATGCAATGGTATCAACAGTGGTAGATAGTGGAAGGAAATCACCATCACTGGAGCTTAGATGAGAGATGCAAAGCTGGTGAAGATGGTGGATAAAGTACAAAGTGGGTTGGAGGTAGAGTTCAATGTCTTAAATGACGGGGTGTTGAAATTTCACACCAGGATATGTGTACCAAATGATGCAGAGATTAAACGAACCATTCTGGAAGAAGCACATCGCTCTCTCTTTATAGTGCATCTAGGGAGCACTAAGATGTACATGGATCTATAGGTGTCATTATGGTGGAATAACATGAAGAGGGAGATTGCCTAATTTGTTAAAGCAATGTCTGACATGTCACCACGTGAAGGCCAAGCATCATAGGCCAGCGGGACCGTTGCAACCACTTCCCATTCCCGAGTAAAAGTGGGAGCACATTTCCATGGACTTTTTCATAGGATTACCATTAGCACTTCATGGATAGAACGTTATCTGGGTGGTTGTTGACCGTTTGACGAAGATTGCCCACTTTGTTCCTATTAGAATCAACTATTCCATGAACCGACTGGCAGAGTTATATGTTTAAGAGATAGTGAGACTGCACGGTATACTAGTGTCCATTGTTTCAAACAGGGACCCCCGGTTCACCTCCCAGTTTTGGAAAAGTCTTTAGAGAGCTTTGGGAACGCAACTCACTTTTAGCACAACCTTTTACCCTCAGACAGATGGACAATCAGAAAGGATGATCCGGATATTATAGGATATATTGAGGACGTGTGTGCTAGATTTTGGAGGTGGTTGGCTTTAGTATTTACTGCTAGTGGAGTAGCTATCGGGCTAGTATCGAGATGGCACCATATGAGGCATTGTATGGTCAAAGGTGCCGATCTATATTGTACTGGGATGACGTTGGTGAATGGTGTATTTTGGGGCCAGAGATCGTTCAGTGAAATTTTGAAAAGATCAAACTCATTAGGGATCAAATTAAAATAGCTCAGAATCGACAGAAGAGCCATGCTGACACACGCCGACGAGAGCTGGAGTTTGGGATAGGAAATAGGATATTTCTGAGGATTGCTCCTATAGAGACCCGAACACATAAAATAATAAAAAGTATAAAAAGGGGATTTTTGTAGGCCTCATCGACAAAGCCAATTTTCTCATCGATGAAGGCCCTTCAGCACTTCGTCGCCAAAATTCAGAGTTTCATCGACGAAAAGATCCCAACCGACATGAAAAATAACAGGCTTGGGTTCGTCGACGAGGGAGGAGGTTCAGCGATGAACATCCTTCTATGGCTCGTCGATGAGGGACCAATTCGTCGAACAAGTCTAACCAAGTCAAAAGGCCTATAAATATCATTTTTCATTACTTAAGGGTTAAGAAACCCAAAACTCTCTCTCTCTCTCTCTCTCTCTCTCTCTCTCTCTCTCTCTCTCTCTCTCTCTCTCTCTTTCTCTCTCTCTCTCGCTACAGTTCTTCGTCGTTCGTCGCCTATTTCGACGATCGAAAGATACTGCGAGGATTGGGGAGCTAGGATCTATAGTTCTAGTGGATTAGATTTTCAGTTTGGTGACAAAGGTAGGGATTTGGTTTTCAAGCATTTCAATTTCCATTTCAAAATCAAGTAAGGGGGTTATGTTTAATGCAGTGTTTTATCCTTTTTTACTGGTGGATATGTTTATGGTGTGAGTATATTTATGTTTTCAGTTATTCTTCTGAAAACCAGCCATTCAAAGAGCTTGTTTTTAAACTTAGGATATACGATATGATATTTTGAGTATAAATGAACAGTGGAAAGTTTGGTTTGATTCTACAAACCATTTATATAGTGTTTTCATGACTGCCTACGAGCTATGTTTTTAATATGGAAAACTATGTGGCAGGTGAATATTATTTTGAGAATTATAAAAATACCTGAATGGGTATGTTTGTGTAATACTAAACTTTTTGCGAAAATATTGTAATTGTTTTGAGAAATGCAAGAAGTTATGAAAAGGCCAGGGTTGAGTTTGTATTAAATGACCGAGGTCGAGTTTTATAAATAATAGAGTTTATTTTGAGGCTAGAGTTTGTATTAAATGGCCGAGGTTTAAGGGGCCCAGGCCCGAGATTTGTACTTTATGAGAGGGTAGAGGCCCAAGTAATGTTAAACGGCGAGTGGTCGGGTTTCGTGAAATGAGTTTTAAAGTACAGTTTTATTTACTTAAATTGCACGATATGCTTTAGGAAACCTTTGAACCCAGTGTTGCGAGCGCGGTACCATTTCTAGAGAGAGTTTCACCATTTGATCGCGTGTGCCCACATCTATGAGTGTGTGGTGTTGGGTGGTCTTAGCCCATTGACCAAGATGCAATCAGACCCGTAAGCGAGCTTGCGGAAGCCTGCTAACGTATATAGCAGGAAGTTAACTTGGCTTGGGTTGATCCCCCAGGTTTTTGCTCAGCCTTTAAGCCACACAACCCTGACCACGGGGGTTTATACATGGCGAATAGTTCTAGGGTGTATCTTGTATGCATATTTGAGAAATGAGTGTGCATACTATGTTCAGTAAAAGAGAGAGGTATGATTCTAGTATACACTGAAAAGCATATTGCCACACACTGCCATTAACTTAATCTTCCTTACTAAGAGGTGTCTTAGCCTGTTGTACAACATATCCTTTCAGAGAATCCCAAAGATCGAGTTTAGCGGGATATAAGGGATGGAGACTAGTTAGTTACTTTTTATGAGTGTCTTCAAGAACTCAGATATGAGTAGATTTGGTAGTATGCTTTCGGACTTGTATCATTGATCATGTGGACCAAGCATGTGAATTAGCTTTTGGGATGTAATATGTGTATGGATAGAACCTTGATATATATGTTGATTTAGACTCTGATAATAATATGTTGAGATTGGTTCATTTATTCCGTTGCATATTGTGTATGATATGATGGTATTAGGTACTCAAACATCACTAAAGTAGCACCCTGGGCCCACATGTCTAGTTGGGGTGCCACAGCTCTGATGAAGAGAGTTATGAGGTTTGGAAAGAAGGGTAAGCTAAGCCCTAGGTACGTCGGGCCATTCGAGATTCTAAGGGATTGGTCCGGTTGCGTACAGAATAGCGTTACCCCTAGCATTGTCTAGAATGCACGATATCTTCCATGTGTCGATGTTGAGGAAGTACAACCCAGATCCCTCACACGTGATCAATTATGAATTCCTAGAAATCAGCGATACCTTATCCTATAAGGAAATTCCAGTTCAAATTTTGGACTGTAAGGAACATGAACTGCCTGCTAAGAATATCCAGCTAGTGAAAGTGCTTTGGCATAAACACGCAGTGAAGGAAGCTTCATGGGAGTTAGAAAAGGAAATACGTCAGAAGTACCCACAGCTATTCAGCGAGACCCAACACTAGGCAAGTAGGTACAATGGTTTAGGTAAGTATGATAGTATAGGTAGGTGTTTGGTTTTGTGTATAGGTTTGTTTAGTTATCTGTTTATTTCTAGTTTTAGTATAAGAATGGTCTTTGGGAGAATTTTGAATAGTTAATGTAATCTCCCAGAGGTGTTGTATGTAACCACAGTATTCCTCCGCCATAGGTGAAGGTAATTAATAAACTTGAGACGGGGCTGTCATGTGGATGGCTACCGGCTTTCCTTGAGTCAAACCAGCAAATCAATGATAATCTAGTGATTGTGATGAAAGTCAATTAACAAATTTTGAGGATGAAATTTTTGTAAGGATGGGAGGATATAGGAAGCTGGACCAAGAAAATAAAGGGAAAAAGAAAAACAAAAGAGAAAAAGGGAAAGAAAATAGGAAATTGGTTCAACACAGGACCAAACCATCGACGGTTTCAAGGAGTCTTAGGAAACCGTCGACGGTTAAAACTACCGAGAGCATTTTAGGTGTTAAACCATCGATGGTTTTGTAAAGTTTAGGAAAACAGTCAATGGTTTCAACTATCGATAGGTTTCTGAGGAAGATTTTGGTTTGGTAAATGGCCAAACCGTCGACGATTTCGTGCGGGCCAGCTTGCCTATAAATAGAAGTTGACACACTCGAAAAATGAGCAGTTCAAAAGTTATCCCAAGTATAAGAGTTCTATCATGTAATATTTAGCCTAAGGGTCAGATCGTCTCCTCAGAGAATGCAATTTAATCTCAAATGTGCGTAATTCCAATTAGAAAACAAGAAACAAAAGGGCATTGAACGTAGTTCACAGTTGGGCTTTTCAACATGTTTGAGAATTCTTTTTACGAATTAAATGAACATGCAATTTAATTTCTAATCCTAACATGCACTGAATTAAATAACGAGAAACAAAAATCCTATATTCAACCAAGGAAGAATTGAAACACGCGTTGCACTTCAGAATAAAAACTAAAGATGATAATTTTCCTACGTAATTAAAACACATAATTCTAAAAACTCAACCAATCACAAATTTAAATAACAACTAATTTTAGTACAATCAAGGACTTAACAGAAACTAAAAACTTTAATAAATAAACAGTAAACGAAGCATGGTAAAAAAATAATCGGACTTTACTAAAACTTAAACTAAATCGAACTCAACAAAATTTAATTTCTAAGAAAGACAGCAAATTTAAATCATGAAGAAGATATTTTTCTTTTTGTATTTATTCTTTTTTTAAAGAAATCAAACCGAACTTAAATAAAAAAGAAATTAATTCAAGAGAAAAAAAAAACAAATTTAATCTAATGATAATACTAAATAAGAAAAGGAGAAATTAAATTGACTTAAATAATAATATCTCAATATGGAATTAAAAGTTGACTTTAATTGAAATTTCAATAAACAATTAACATTATTCAAGGAAAGAATAAAAGAGAGAGAGAGAGAGAGAGAGAGAGAATCTGCAGCAGATGGGATCAACAATGGTGGCTGGCCGTGTTGATGTAGCAGCTGCAAGTCTCGGGTGCTGCAGCAGGCTAGGGAAAAGATGGAGAGCAGGTAGCAGCTGATGCGGCCGAAGAAGGCAGCAGCAGTGGTAGCCACGAGTTGTTCTCCTTCACGCAGTAGTAGTAGGAACTAGCGGCAAGGGCTTGGGTGGAGTTTGGGCTCAGCAAAGGAAGAAGAAGGCAGCAAGCAGCAGAGGAGGATAAGGAAGAGAAGGAAGAGAAGGGAGAGAAGGATAGGGAGAAAATAGGGGAGAGACAGAGAAGAGGGAGGAAGGGAGAAAAGAAGAGGGGGTAGCACTTGGGTTGCTACAGATAATCAAGAGAGAGGAAGGGAAAGAGAAGAACACAGCAGTAGCAGTAGCAGACGGAGGTAAAAAAGAGAAGGAAGAGAGGAAAATAGAAAAAGAGGACGAGGGGAGCTGCCTATAAGAGAAAGAAAACAAGAAATATATAGGGGAAGGGAGGGACTAGCCCTAGCGCACATGGATAGAGCATCGGGACCCGGCTGCATGGCCAGGTCACATCAGATTTATTTTTATTTTATTTTTTCTTCTTTTTGCTTCCCTTTCTTCTTTCCTCTTCGTTTTATCCTTAGTGAACGAGGATGATTTTAACTATCTTAGAGCCTATTTCTTTCAAAACTCAAAACATAGAAGTTGTAAATAATCTTCTTCTCTTTCTCTAGGATTTTGAATCGTATCGATTGGAGCTTAGAAGGGAAGATTATGCGCAAAGTACGAATTGATACCGGTTTTAGCTCTTGATAATTTTCCTGCGATAAAAAAAATGTCAAAAATTTATAAATTACTCAATAAAACTCAAATATTATAAATATAACACCGTGTTAAAATATTGAGAGTAATTAGGTATTTACTTAAAAATATAAGCCCCAATGCATGAATTAAACCACCTAATTACGTAGTTTAAGCACGTAATCATGCCCCCCAACTAACTTTTTGCTAGTCTCTAGCAAATAACATGAATTAATTTCATGGCAGTATCCACAAATACTAACTTCAACAAACATGAGATGAGTACACATGTGGCACAACCATGCCTTTTCCAATATAGGGATATACAATGCACACATCTCCGAAGTAAGTCATCCATGCAAGTTTCATCGTTATATAACAATTAAGAACAATATACTCTCATGAAGTTACCCAGCAGTACAATTCAAAGTTTATGTAGTCATATAAATTCGAGTATAAATAGGTGAAATCTCGAGGAATGTGTGATGTGCATGACTCATTACACATAGGATACTAATGGACACCTACAAAACAGTCGTTTTGACTCTGCCTAACTGGTATACCTTAAAAAACACTCCAAAACAATGGGTTCACTCGTCATATGTGAGGAGGAGTGTAGCGATCAAACATCCCACATATTGCAATGAATAAATACTAAGTATATGGAGTGGACTAATCTAAAAAGGATCTAGCCTATCTGTGAGGTGTCGGGTCCTTCACCCTAACATCTTCTCACCTACTCGCCATGTCCAACCGAGACCACCCTAGATCAACTTATTCACAAACTTGGAGTGAATACATATAAGGTATTAAACGATTGAAGAATCTTCATATGTGGAGAACATGTGTCGTGTCCCTGACTTTTTGTGGTATTTATGTGGAGCAGGTATTATCCTTTCATGTCATGTGCATTTCTATTTTTCTTATTCTTTCTTCTGCTTATTCTTCAATTTCTGTCTTTTTTTAGTCAATTAGAAAAATCATTACACTTCTTGTATTATCTTCATACCACCAATGGGAATTAAGCTCGATCAGTAGTCCATGAACTAAGTCTATTTCTGAGGGTGGCTTAGCCTTCACATCTTGAGTAGCCTACAAGACCTACGTTTCTATTTCCCCACTAGATGTCACCTCTAGGCTAGCAAGTTAAAAACAGAGACTGGTGTGCAAAGAATCATCCAGAAAAAAGGAGAACTGAGTTTCAGGAACTCTAATTTGATGTTAACACTCAAAAGGACGATAAATAGCTCAAGGATACCTCACAAGGTGTCATAGTCGTCACAGGTGTTCTCTTAGTACTCACAAGGAACCCTAAGTGTTACAAGTCACGTGAATGTGTATTCTCAGCCTTATGAGATACCATGTAAATGCAAGAGTTTATATATCCAAATTAACATGAGTGTACTACCAATCAATTCTTAATAGAGTTACAAAATCATATAAAGAAAAACTACGCATAAATGACTCGGGTGTGTAATTCTTAGGTTATATGCAAATATGTGAAGGGTAAGTCAGTGTTCATCATGGCATAAGTCATTTTTTTTTAATATAAAACCCAGCATGTATACATGCACAGTGTCACATGCAAAGTCTCACCCCCCCCCCAACTAAAGTGGAACATTGTCCTCAATGTGAAAGCATAGGGAAAATATAAAAAAAAAATTGTGCATGGGTGAACAAATTAATAGAAAATCACTACCAACTAATGCGACAGAAAAAGAAAAGAAAGATGCAAATAAGAACAATTAAAATGAAAATAAAAAAATGAAAAAGAAAAATAGTAAGATAGAAAGGTTAGAAGACTCCCCTAGGGTCTTGTAGAATCAAGACCTCTTTATTTGGATCAAATGGAATCATGAAGGGCTTTAGACGTTGTCCATTGACTATGAAGCGGTTGCCACTCTTTGGATCTACAATCTCCAACGCGCCATGAGAATGAACTTTTTCAACAACGTATGGGCCACCCCATCAGGACTTCAGTTTCCAAGGAAACACATGCAATTTGGAGTCATAGAGAAGCACTTGTTGAGAAGGGAAAAGTTGTTTGTCTTTGATTTTCCTGTCATGTAGCAACTTCATCCGCTCCTTGGCTAAGTGGGCATTGTCATAAGCTTCCCTCCTAGATTCTTCAAGCTCACATACATTCAATTTTCTTAAACCTTTGGCATCATCAAGTGAAAAGTTAATATGTTTTTTTGTCCATAAAGCACGATGCTGAATTTTAATAGGTAAATGACATGCCTTACTATTAACTAACCTATAGGGAGACATCCCTAAGTTTGTCTTGAAAGCAGTTCAGTAGGCCCAGAGTGCATCAACAAGTTTTTCTGACCAGTCCTTTCGATTAGGACGCACGGTTTTCTCAAGTATGATTTTGATCTCTCTATTGGCCAGCTCAACTTGACCATTAATCTGAGGGTGGTATAAAGCAAAGACCTTATGGGTCACGCCATACTTTTGCATGAATTTTTCAAAAGGTTTGTTACAAAAATGCAACCCTCCATCACTAATGATCGCCTTGGGCATGCCAAAACGTGCAAATAACTCCTTCAGGAAATGGATGACAACCCTGTGGTCATTTGTTCTACGAGGTATAGCTTCCACCCATTTTGAAACATAGTCCACAACAACTAAAACGTAAGAATGCCCAAAAGAGTTTGGGAATGGTCCCATAAAGTCAATTCCCCAATAGTCAAAAATTCAAGAATCAAAATGGGAGACATAGGCATTTAATTCTTTACTATAATTTTCCCTAATTTCTAACAAGGCTCATAGGTTTTACAAAAATTCTCAACATCTTTGAACATAGTAGGCAAATAGAGTCCACTTTGCAAAATTTTTGAAACGGTTTTCTTTGCGGCAAAGTGACCTCCACATGCTCCACTATGACAAAAATGCATCACAGAAGTGAATTCATCATCTGGCACACATCTACGAACCAACTAGTCAGAGCAGTATTTAAACAGATATGAATTGTCAAAATAATAATGTCATACCTCTGCAAGGAACTTACGTTTATCTTGAGTTAACCAATGTTTTGGCATTCGATCGGTGACAAGGTAATTCACAATATTGGCAAACCACGGAGCGCGTGACACTACAAAAAGATGCTTATCAGGAAAATCATCATTTAAGGGAGAGGGAGGCACAGACACATCAGGTAGCTGCAAACAAGAGAGATGGTCAGCTACAACATTTTCAACGCCCTTTTTATCTCGAATAGTGATGTCAAATTCTTGGAGAAGTAAAATCCATCTGATCATCCTGGGTTTAGCATCTTTCTTTGCTAACAAATATTATAGAGCAGAGTGATCAGTAAAAATAATAACAGGTGATCCAATGACACAAAAACGAAATTTTTCTAAGGCAAATACAATAGCTAACAATTCTTTCTCAGTGGTAGTATAATTTTTTCTAAGCATCATTTAGAGTTTGACTCACATAATAAATGACAGACGGGTTGTTATCAATTCTTTGACCCTGAACAACACTAAGAGCATAGTTACTAGCATCAGTCATGATTTCAAATGGCAAGTCCCATTGAGGAGGTTGCATGAATAGTCAAATGTTTCTTTAGCATTTCAAAAGTATATTGACATTCATCAGTCCACAAGAATTTAGTCTCATTCTACAATAAAGTACATAATGGTTTAGCAATACAACTAAAGCCTTGAATAAAATGCCTATAGAAGCTGGCATGAACAAGGAAAGAACAGATATCCCTAATTGTCTTAGGGACAAGTAATTGGGAAATCAGCTCTACCTTGGCCCTGTCAACTTCTAACCACGCTCAGAAACCAAATGACCAAGCACTGAACCACTAACCATAAATTGACATTTTCAATTCAAAAGTAAATTATTTTCCTCACATCTTTTCAAATTAGCAGTCAAATTTTTCAAACAAATATCAAAAAACTTACCAAACATAGAAAATTCGTCCATAAAAATTTCACACATATCATCTAACATATCAGAGAAAATATTCATCATGTAACGCTAGAAAGTAGTAGGTGCATTGCATAGGCCAAATGGCATTCTACGAAAGGCAAAAGTACCGAAGGGAAAAGTAAAGGTAGTCTTCTTTTGATCCTCATGTGCTACAACAATTTGATAATAACTATAAAATCCATCCAAGAAACAATAAAAGGAATTACCAGCTACTTTTTCAAGTATCTGATCTAAGAAAGGTAACAGGAAGTGATCTTTTCGGCTAACTGAATTCAATTTACAATAATCAATGCACATTCTCTAACCCATTACTTTCCTAGATGGGATCAACTTCCATTAGCATTTTCAATGATAGTCAAACTAGGTTTTTTTGGAACTACCTATGTCGGGCTTACCCATTTGCTGTCAGAGATCGGATAAATGATGTCAGCAGCTAATAATTTCAAAACTTCATTCTTTACCACCTCCTTTAGGGTTGCATTCAGCCTCTGTTGTGCATCTCAAACTAGTTTAGCGTCTCCTTCAAGGAAGATGTTGTAAGTGCAAATCGCAAGGTTGATACCCTTGATGTCTGCAATGATCCATCCTATCGCTTCGCGATGCTTCCTTAGTACCTACAATAACTCAGTTTCTTGTTTAATAGTAAGGTGAGAAGAAATTACCACAGGGAATGTGCCCTCTACTGGACCCAAGAAAACATATGTCCGCTCTTCATTCCATGGTTTCAGCTCAAGTGTTTGAATTTCTTCTTTTGATGACTTCATAATTTCAGGCAGGTCGATAGCTTCAAACGTTGGCTTTCTCCAACTATTCGTGTAACTTGCATCCAACAAGTGAGGGGAACCATATATATATATATATATATATATATATATATATATATATATGTGTGGAAACTGCCCCTTTGATCCTGGCAATTTTTCATCAAATAACTCAAGCTGTTCAGAAGAGTCATTTTCAAACATGCCATCAACATCAAGTACTGACAGTAGCTCTGAAATATCCAAATTATCTATTACATCAACTACATGTGTTTTTGTGTCATCGCACCCATTTTACATCTTGTGAGCATTGAACACGTTCATTTCCAATGTTGGTGAATTTCTGCTGTTGCATTGATGTTTGATGCCCTGGGTCCGAGATAATTCTAATCGAGTATCTAAAATTTCACTTAACATCAGTAGTGACACACAGAGCATAAAATCTGACTATTCTCCTGTTACTTTTACGAGTGATTCTGAAATTGATTTGAGTGATCAGTTTGAAAAATTCTTTGAGGAAGTTATGACTACACTTGCACCATATACACTTCAAGATTTTCTATAGCCTACATGCACTTCCACACCGTCTTGTATTATGTTACCACAAGATGCACCGAACTTCAATATTAAGCATGTTATGTTTCCAGATTTTTCAATTATTTTTTTATTACTATTTTTTTATTTTATTTTTTTATTTTTTTTATTTTTTAAATTAAAAATCAAAAATAATTGAAAAAAATACAAAATTTAAAATTAAAACTGGCACTCCCCAGCAACGGTACCAAAAACTTGACTCACTCAAGAAATGAGCAGCTCAGAAGCTATCCTAAGTATAGGAGTTCTGTCGTGTAATATTTAGACCAAGGGTCAGATCGTCTCCTCAGGGAATGTGTTTAATCTCAAATTGTGCATAATTCCAATCAGAAAATATGAAACAAAAAGGCACTGAACACAGTTCAGATTCGGGTTTTTCAGGATATTTAAGATTTTTTTTTACAAATTAATTGAACATGCAATTTAAATTCTAATCCTAACATGCACTGAATTAAATAATAAGAAACTAAAATCTTATATTCAACTAGGGAAGAATTGAAACACGCGTTACACTTCGAAATAAAAATTAAAGACGATAATTTTCCTACGTAATTAAAACACGCAATTCTAAAAACTCAACCAATCACAAATTTAAATAAAAACTAATTTTATTGCAATCAAGAACTTAACAGAAATTCAAAACTTTAAGAATTAAAAAGTAAATGGAGCACGGTAAAAAAATAATCGGACTTTACTAAAACTTAAACTAAATCGAACTCAACAAAATTTAATTTCTAAGAAAGACAACAAATTTAAATCATAAAGAAGATATTTTTATTTTTGTATTTATTCCTTTTTTTTAAGAAATCAAACCGAACTTAAATCAAACATAAATTAATTCAAGCAAAAAAAAAATTTAATCTAATGATAATACTAAATAAGAAAAGGAAGAAATTAAATTGAATTAAATAATAATATCACAATATGGAATTAAAAGTTGACTTTAATTGAAATTTCAATAAACAATGAACATTATTCAAAGAATGAATAAGAGAGAGAGAGAGAGAGAGAGAGAGAGAGAGAGAGAGAGAGAGAGAGAGAGAGAGAGCAAATCTATAGCTGATGGAATCAACAATGGTGGTTGGCCATGTTAATGTAGCAGCTGCAGGTCTCGGGAACTGCAGCAAGCTAAGGAGAAGATGGAGAGTAGACAGTAGCTGGTGTGGCTGAAAAAGGCAGCAGCAGTGGCAGTCACAGGTTGTTCTCCTTCATGCAGCAGTAGTAGGAACTAGCGGCAGGGGCTTAGGTGGAAAGGCTACACAGTAGCTGGAGTTTGGGCTCAGTAGAGGAAGAAGAAGGCAGAAAGAAGTATAGGAGGATGAGGAAGAGAAGGGAGAGAAGGATAGGGAGAAAATAGGGGAGAGAGAGAGAGAAGAGGGAGGAAGGGGGAAAATAAGAGGCGGCAGCATTCGGGTTGCTATAGAAAACCGAGAGAGAGGAAGGGAAAGAGAAGAATACAGCAGCAACAGCAAACAAAGCAAAAAAAGAGAAGGAAGAGAGGAAGAGAGAAGAGGAGGGTGAGGGGAGCTGTATATAAGAGAAAAAAAATATAAAATATATAAGGGAAGGGAGAGACCAGCCCTAGCACACACGGATGGAGCATCCGGACCCAGCTGTATGGCCAGGTCAAATCAAATTTTTTTCTTCTTCTTTCCTCTTTGTTTTATTCTTAGCAAACGAGGATGATTTTGGCCATCTTAGAGTCTGTTTCCCTCAAAAATCAAAACCCATGAGTTGTAAATAATCTTCTCATATTTCTCCAGGATTTTGAATTATCTCGATCAAATCTCGGATGGAAAAATTATGCGCAAATTATGAACTGGTACCGATTTTAGCTCCCGATAATTTTCCTGCAATAAAAAAAATGCGAAAAATTCATAAATTGTTCAATAAAATCCAAATATTATAAATAAGACACCGTGTTAAAATATTGAGAATAATTAGGTATTTAATTAAAAATATAAGCCCCAACGCATGAATTAAACAACCTAATTACGCAGTTTAAGCGCGTAATCAGAAATGAGCTCATTTTTGTTTAGAAAAAAAATTTCTCTCTCTTTCTCTCTCCTAGGGTTTTTAGGTTTTCTCTCTCTAATGCTCTTTCGGGCTTCCTTGTGTTCTCCAATCCTCTCTCCCTCCTCCCAACTCGTTGGTTGTCTATCCTTAGAAAATTTAAATGACTAAGGTTTCGAGATTTTGAAGGTTTTAGGCAGATTTTCTAGGAATGGGTAAGGGTATTAGATTATGTCAGCTCTTTTTGAATTATAAAACGATTAAACTGATGTATATGATTTTATAAATGGTATATGTGATTTTTTGAACAAATCGAGCTTATGAAATGATAGTTTTGGGTATTATACATATTTGGGAAAAACTAAAGTGAATGGGTTGATCATCTCCTTTTTCCTATAAAACATATAGTTTGAGTTAAATAAAACCCTAGAGATGATCATACCCTTGTTTTCAATAAATTATATGTTTCCTCGGGCTGATTGTTGTATTATAATTTATCAGTCAAAATTGTGTGGCATGAGAACGAGTATTATAGTATGATTAAATATGATAGTTTAATCAGCTGATTTTATCAGTATATGTTATAATAGATTTGTACGGTTATGATATAACGATATGGCGACTATATGTCAGTTGTGATATAATGATATAGCGGCTATATGCCAGTTGTGATATACTTATATGGCAGCTAAATGCTGAGTTATGAAATGGCGACTGTATGTTGAGCTATGAAATGGCGGTTGTATGCCGAGTTATAATATGGCATGTTTTATATAGATATATGGAAATGAGATTTTATTACAGTTTTTATCACGTAAATTGCAATATATGGTTTAAGAACCCTGAGGGATATATGTAATGTGAGCATGGTACCGTAGCTATAATCAGGAGGGAGTGCAACGACATTGGTATGAAAGTGTGGTAGTGAATAGTCGATTTGGTTTGGGTACAATACTACTCTTGTAGGCTATGCCGAGAGACCCCTCCTAAAGGATATTCCAAGGTACCCTACTGAGGTACATTCCGGGATAGGGTAGGCAAATCGTACTTACAGATCAGTTCGATTGGCTTAGCATTGGTCGGTTGGCCATATGCTAAGTCCAAGCTTTGGGCAACACAACCCGTCATAGGGCAAAAGCATGTTGTTAGTTCAGTGACCCAAGAGACTGGTTCTTCTATGCATTTATTTGTGAATTTATGAGAAATAGTCTATATTGAGCCAAATTATGTTATATAGGAAAATATACGTATTTTCAGTTACATGAGTACAATTTTCAAATGTCATTTCCTATTCAATTAAATAAATGGGAATATTATGTTCACACTAAAACTCATGTTAGCCACACATTGATGATCCTTATTGAGAAATGTCTCACCCCAATATCCATCTCATATTTCAAGTCCTATAGGGAATCAGTCCTAGCGTGCTACGGGGCTAGGAGTAGTTTCTCTTGTTAGTTTATGTAAGTATGGTGAAATACTGGATTATGTTATATTTTGTCTACTTTGGGATGTAATATATGTTATGGAGATACATATGTATAATTGGGATAATTGAAACTCTGGTAATGTGTTTTGAGGTGGTTAGTCTTCTGTTGCATATTTATGTTTTCGGTTAGGGATAGGAACACCTAGGACCCCAGTTTGGGGGCGGGTTGTGTATTTATGGTATCAGAGATTATTACAAGGATTTATGAAGGTTTTCCTATATGGCACCTTGGGCCCCACATGGCAGGTTCGGGGCATGACAGATTATGCTAGGGATTTTTAGAAAATTTACCGACTAAAAGGCAATATTTGATTACAGAAATTATATGTATACTTTTTCTAGATATTCAGACATATGGAAAATGAAATTTATGAATTAATGTATGTTTTTAGGAAATCAGATGTTTGAACAGAGTAAACCCTAGAAGCGGATTTAATATTATTTTTCAGCTAAATATGTTTTCCCGGGGCAATTATTAAATTATAATGTAACACTCACTTGTGTGGCATGAGTATGAATATTTTACAATACCTATATATATATATATATATATATGCAGACCAGATTATTTTATGATTATATAGAATAAGTACAGTTTGATAATGATTTTTAGAAATGTTATAAACATTACAGAAATTATGATATTGTTCATTATATTATGACCGTTCAGTTTCAGCCGGCCTAGTGTCGTGACAATTCAGTCGGCCTAGTGTCGTGACAATTCAACCAGCCTAGTGCTATGATAGTTCAATCGGCCCAGTGCCGTGAAAATTCAGCTAGCCTAGTGCCGTGATAGCTCAGCCAGCCCAGTGTCGTGATAGCTCAGCCAGCCTAGTGCCATGACAATTCAGCTGACTTTATGCCATGATCAGCTATGATATAACAATTTATTCAGAAATTATGATATAACAATTTATTCAGAAATTATAATGACATATTTTACATAGAAACATGAAAATGAGTTATGTTACAGTCATACTTTGAAATGTATTATATGATAGTAGAACCCTGATAGATTAGTTTAGATTCAGAATATGGTATTGCAGCTTTTATGTTAGATTAGTACCACCACACGTCTCAAATAGAGTGTTGGTGATTAGATAGACGATTGAGCCCAAAGGAGGGTAGTGTGCCCCTCTGAAAGTTTGGACCAAGCTAGGTAGGCCAATCGTACTTATAGACGAGTCAGTTTTGGCTTAGCGTGGTAGGCCAACCATTACTAGGTCTCTCACCTACGGGTCGTACAACCCAATCACGTGGGGGGTAATACATGATATCAACTATTCATCCAGGGGAAAATTTCAGTATTATACATATATAGCAAATGATTTACATGTATACAGTAACTTATTAGGATATCGTATGTTTATGTTGAAAAGTATGATTTACCATACTTATATAAGTATCAATACAAATTTGCACGATTTATCGATTATAGTTGATTATGTTACAGTTAATTATTTATAGGATATGTTTATAATGCACTAGACCTCATATTGCCACACACTGATGATAATCTATCCCTTCTTATGGAGAGGTGTCTCACCCAAAAATTTAAACATTTCAGGAAACTCAGATAGCCGAGTAGAGCGAGCTCTGATGTAGAGGAGGCCTTGGTACTGTTCTAGTATTAGGGTAAGTGTTTGAAGTTGAGGGATACATTTTATGTAATCCTTAGGATATTTTTATCGATTTTGGGGACATAATGTATGTTTATGGAGACAGTAGAACTCTGGTATTGTATATGAGGTTCAAGTACATTATGTTTTCCACTGCATTGATAGTATGTATTTATGGATAGGTATATCCTCGGTATCCACTTTGGGTCTGGATTGATATTGTGATTATTATTATTGGTATCAAGGCATATTTTTAGTAGAATTTTTGGGTCATTACAGTTTAGTATCAAAGCCTAGGTTTCTAGGATCTGTAGACTTTAGTAAAGTGTGGATAACAATACCAGAGTATAGGAATAAATCTTAATGAGGGTAGGAAATGGGTAGACTGGGATTTCAGTAAGTCATTGTTGGAAGTTAATATGAGAATTTAGGGTTTGGTCTCGCAGTTTGGAGGCAAGAATTTCATGATAGCTTCTATGATTTTCCTGGAATTACGATTTTAGAAAAACCATAATAAACTATCGTCATTTTTTGTTTCTGAGCGGTAAGACTGAACCTTAAATTGGGAAATAAAGATGTTAAGTTAATTGGTTGTATGAGGATATCTCATGGTTCTTAGTTATATAAATGTGTTAGTTGTGTTATGAAGTTAGGAATCTCAGACTATTTTGTTCTATTTTCAGGATGGACCTTGGGAATAGCAATGCACACGCTGGTGGTGGTAATGATGCGAGGTTTTCCAGTATGGGCGGTAGTGATTCTGATGCAGTATTGTGTAGTGTCACCCAGCAAGTTATGGTAGAGATAGCGAGGAATTCAAGGGATCAGGGCTACCCACTAACTCACCAGGGCTGCATGATCAAGCAGTTCACTCATATAAATCCCCCATCGTTCTCAGGAGAAGCCGACCAAGGAGCAGAAAGTGATGTTTACTACTTTTAAGATGACACTGGAGGCTAAACGTTGGTGGAGATTAGTGAGGCTGCTGGAGGAGCAGAGGTCGATACCCATAGTTTTGACCTAGAGCCACTTTAAGGAAATATTCTTCAAATGGTACTTCCCCGCTACTACCAAGAATGCTAAAGCAGCGTAATTTTTGAATTTGACCTAGAGGCACTTAACGGTTCAGCAGTATGTAGCTAGATTTGTAGAGCTATCCTGATTTTCCCTATACATGGTACCAAATGAGGAGAAGAAGGTGAGGATATTTGAGAGAGGCCTGAGACAGAGTATCTATGAGCAGGTGGTGGCATTCCAAGTCCAGACCTTCTCAGAGTTAATAGATAAAGCGACAATGATAGAGTCCAGCCTATAGAGAGGTGCTAGGGTGCAGAGTTAGAGGAAGAGACCCATGCCTCCTGAATTCCAAGCAGGTACTAGCTGGGGCCTATGGAGGAGAGAAAGATACAGCAGGGGTCAGAGATAGGAGATGGGGAGTCGTGGGTGTCAGGGTGATCAAACTTACCCTATTTGCCCTAGATGTAGCAAAAGGCATATGGGAGGATGTTGAGCAGGAATGAATGTCTGCTATCAGTGGGGTAGACCTGGTCACATGGCACGGGATTGTTGTGAGCAGTCGTGCAATGCTCCCATACCTATACAATTTTAAGGGAATAATCAAATACCTCTAGGTGGCCAGCAGAGGAATACCGTGCAAGCGCGGGTTTATACCTTGACACCAGGAGGCGCAGAGGCGATTAATGATGTGGTGACAAGTACCATTATTATGTTTTCAATTAAAGCTATTATTATTTTTTTATTCAAGGGCAACACACTCGTTTATTTCTTGGGAGTACATTAAATTGTGGGATAGAACCTCAATTATTGGATGCCGAATTACCTGTGGCCACATTGACAGAAGTAGTAGTGGTTTGTATGAAGGTGCTTAAAGGCTATACAATGGATATTCAGGAAAGAGCACTATCAACTGATCTTGTAGTGTTGGATATGCATGGGTTTGACGTGATTCTAGGGATGGACTAGGTAGCCGTTAATTACGCCAGCATCAATTGTCAACAAAAAGAGGTAGTATTCAGACCTTCTGGGGAGCAGGAGTACAGATTCGTGGGGTTATGCGTGCACTCCTCACGACAACTATTGTCAGCTATTCAAGCGAGGAGGCTACTTCTTGATGGATATCAAGGATACTTAGCCTGTATAAAGGAAGCGCTAGGAGGAGAATTGAAACTTGCAGATATTCCAGTAGTAAGGGAATTCTCAGATGTCTTTCCAAAGGATTTACCTGGATTGCCTCATGATCGTGAAATTAAATTTTTCGTTGACTTACTTCCACGGATGGCACTGATATCTAAAGTTCCTTATAAAATGGCTCCAACTGAATTAAAGGAATTAAAGGAGCAGTTGCAGGAATTACTAGATAAGGGGTTTATCAGACCTAGTGTGTCACCCTAGGGAGCATCAATTTTGTTTTTAAATAATAAATATGAGTCGATGAGGATGTGTATCGACTACAAGGATATAAATAAAGTAACAATCAAGAATAAGTATCCTCTTTCCCGTATTGATGATTTGTTTGATCAGCTTTAGGGAACACGGGTATATTCTAGGATTGATCTTCGATTCGGGTACCATCAGGTGAAAATTAAATCAGAAGATGTTCCAAAGACAACTTTCTGAACCAGGTATGGCCACTATGAATTCTTGGTTATGCCTTTTGGACTGACCAATGCTCTTGGGGCATTTATGGATCTAATGAATAGGGTTTTCCATGAATACTTAGATCAATTTGTAGTGATTTTCATTGATTATATTCTGGTCTATTCAAAGAGTTCCGAAGAGCATGAAAATCATTTGAGGTCGGTACTTCAGTTGCTAAGAGAAAGGAAGTTGTATGCTAAATTTAAGAAATGCAAATTCTAGCTAGAGAAAGTTTCATTCCTTAGACATGTGATATTCGAGGATGGTATTTCTATAGATTCGACCAAGATAGAGGTGGTAGTGAATTGGGGAAGACCAAGGAATGTTCAGGAGATTCGAAGTTTCTTAAGTCTGGCAGGAAACTAACGGGTTTGTGGAAAGTTTTTCTAGACTATCGGGTTCTCTGACATGGTTAACAAGAAAAAATGTGAAGTTTGAGTGGATCAATGATTGTGAGCAGAGTTTCTAAGAACTGAAACAACAACTCATCACTGCTCCAGTTTTAACCATTTCGTCAGGAAATAATGGTTTCATGATCTATAGTGATGTGTCTCAAAAGGGGTTGGGGTGTGTTTTGATGCAATAGGGAAAATTTGTGGTATACGCTTCTCGGTAACTTAAGGAGTATGAGAAGAAATATCCTACGCATGACTTAGAGCTGACTGTAATGGTGTATGCATTGAAAATTTGGAGGCATTATCTATATAGTGGAAAGTGTGAAATATTCACAGATCATAAAAGTTTAAAATATTTCTTCATGCAGAAGGATTTGAATATGAGGTAGAGGAGGTAGTTGGAATTGATTAAAGATTACGACTGTACCATCAGTTACCACCTAGGAAACCCATCAGTTACCACCTAGGAAAGGCTAATATGATAGCTGATGCCTTGAGTTGGAAGTCAATGAATGCCTCAATATCAACAGTGGTGGTGTAACATCAAATTAAAATGGATTTAGAAAGACTTGGTGTGGATCTGTAGAGGGTAATCACCAGGCATTTATTGCTAATATGATACTTCAACCCATTGTACTAGAGAGGATTAAGATTTCTCGGATGCAAGATGCAGAATTGGTAAAAAATAGGGATAAAGTGCAGAGTGGGCAAGGAGCAGATTTTAATATTTCATATGGGGGAGCTTTAAGGTTTCGTTCCAAGTTATGCGTACCTGATGACGCTGAAATTAAGAGGGCTATTTTGGAAGAGGCGCATCGTTCCTTATATATGGTACATCCAGGAAGTACAAAAATGTACAGGGATCTACGGAAATCTTTCTGGTGGAATAATATGAAGAGAGAAATTGCTCGATATGTGGAGCAGTGTTTGACATGCCAACAGGTGAAGGCTAAGCATCAGAGACCGACATGACCATTGCAACCACTTCATATTCCAAAATAGAAGTGGGAGCATATCTCCATGGATTTTGTTACAGGATTGCCACCAGCATAACATAGGCAAAATGCCATATGGGTAGTCATGGACCATTTGACGAAGGCTGCCCATTTTCTTCCAATCAAGGATAACTACTCCATGAATAGGTTAGCTAAGTTATATATCCACGAGATAGTTAGACTTTATGGAGTACCAGTGTCCATCGTATCAGACCGAGACCCATGATTCACATCTTAGTTTTGGAAAAGGCTGTAGAGGGCTCTAGGATCCCAATTGACTTTTAGCACAGAATTTCACCCCGAGACTAACGGATAGTCAGAGAGGACCGTTAAGATTCATCAACGAGGGTCAAGTGCTCATCGACAAATCTCCTTCATGAACTTGTCGACAAGGTGACGTGGCTCATCGACGAGGCCACACGAACAAGCACTCTATATGAGGCTAAAAATCACTTTTCTGCGAGAGAAATTCATCTAGAACCCTTTTCTCTCTCTAACTTTCTCTCCCTCTCCTTCTCTCCAGAATTCTGGCTTCGTTATTCACCAGATCGATGATCTGAAGCTGCCACATTACTCCTGGGAAGATTCTCTATAAATCTGTGGGAGTAAATCGTTGATTAGGCCAACTTGCGTACCATCCCAAAATCTGGGTAAGTTGGTTATTTTTATATTTGATAAGGTATTTGGTATTTCTGGATTGAGGAAAGTATAGTAAACGGAATACACTGAAGATTTGTTTGGGGATATGTAAATTTCAAGGTGTTGAGTTGGGAACACCATAGGTGTAGTTTTGGGGTATTTTGTAGGCTTCTCAGTAAGTCAGGTAAGGGGATAAATTAAGTCAGTACTTTTCATGAATTTATTATGAAATAAACAACATTTATTTTCGGGAAAATTATATATGATTTAGAACTATGTTTGGGAATACTATTGTGGAATAAGGAAATTATTTAAGTATGTCTTATATGGAAATATGATTTCAGAATTAATTATGAGTTTATAAGGTTATGTATATTTGTGTGGCATGAGTACAATATTTTCATGAAATTATGCTATATTGAAATATTATAAGTTTTCCCAAATAAGTATGTTATAGCAGTTTCAGGAAAACCCTAAAACGAGTACAAGAAATATGTTTTAAAGATTATGTTAAATAATGCAACAATTTATGATTTTCACATTATGAAATATGTCGGCAAAAATGCCGTGATTTACGTTATGAGTTATGCCAGCGAAAATGTCGTGATTTACGTTATGAATTATACCAGCGAAAATGTCGTGATTTACGTTATGAATTATGCTGGCGTAAATGCCATGAATCTTATGTTATGAAATATCCTGGCATTAATGTTGTAATTACGTATGATATGAAAGAAATTGTGAAAAATATTTACATTAGATATTACTCTGAAATATTATACAATTATGTTTTAATATGAAATGTATTATATGTTATCATAACCCGACTAGCTTAGTTTATTTTCACGAAGCACGGTACCGTAACTATATGTTTATGATTATAAATATGTTAGTGCTACCACACATATTATGTAGAGTGTGGGAGATGGTAGTTGATGTGGCTTTATGGGAGTGTCATAGTTTCCCTAGTAGACTAGCACAGGTGGAACAGGTCCATCGTACTTACAGACTTATGTTTAACTTAGCATGGTCAGCCAACCATTGTTAGGTCCCACCTTTAGGCCGCACAACCCTGTCATGTGGGGGATAAGATAAGACGATAGCTAACTAACTATCTATCCTAGGTAATAATTCAAGTATGATATGATAATATAAGATGAATTCTCAGTACAAAAATTTAGTACGTTACGCTATGTTATAATAAATTATGTCTTATTTAGATATGATACAACTGTTTATACTAGTTATGAATTATGTACTATCTATATGTATATCACGAAAAATACTCATGTTGCCACACACTGATATTAGTTTATCTCCCTTACTGAGAAGTGTCTCACCCCAACATTGCGAACATTTCAGGAAATTCAGGTAGGACGGCAGATAAAGCCCCGCAGCAGTTGAAGAGGATTGGACTACCCTATTTGTAGGTTAAGTGGATTGAGCAAGGGTTAGATGGACTTTGGGGTTGAATTTCTAGGAGCACTTTTTGGTCTTTTGTGGTTGACTGTATGTATATGTACATGATAGATTTAATAGAACTCTGGTATGGTTTCTGGTATTTATGGCATGTATATGATTTTATGTTTCCCGCTGCTTAGGTATTAGAGTTTTATGACATATATATCCCTGGTACCCATGGGTCCAGGTTGACCATGACTAGGACATTTTAGCTGGATATTATGTATGTTATTATGTGAAAAAAAAAATATGGTAAAATAAGTAGGTCGTTACAATTGAAATGGCACTGTGTGAGGCATTATATGGTTGGAGGTGCCAAACTCCACTATATTGGGATGAAGTGGGTGAAAGGTAGATTTTGGGGCCGGAAATTGTCCAACGGTCTTCTGAGATAATCAAACTTATTCAAGAGAGAATTAAAACAGCTCAGAGTCGGCAGAAAATCTATATAGATACCTGCTGACGAGCGTTGGAACTTGGTGTAGGAGATAACGTGTTCTTGAAAATTGCACCAATGAAAGGAGTGATGAGATTTGGGAAGAAGGATAAGCTAAGTCCTAGGTATATTGGGTTGTTTGAGATACTGGAAAGAATCGGTCCAATTGCCTATAGGTTAGCGTTACCCCCCAGCATTATCCAGGATCCACGATGTATTTTATGTGTCTATGTTGAAAAAGTATGTCCTGGATCTATCACATGTAATAAGTTATGAAGCACTAGAGCTTGGAGATACTTTATCATACGATGAAGTTCCAGTTCAGATCTTAGACCAGAAAGAGCAGGAATTATGCACTAAGAAAATCCCACTCGTAAAAGTACTCTGGCGTAATCATGCAGTCAAGGAAGTTTCATGGGAACTAGAATAGGAGATGCACCAGAGGTACCCACACTTGTTCAGCGGGGCCCAGAGTTAGACAGATGATATAATAGTTCAAATAAGAATTCAGTGATATGTAAGTATGTCTTAAGTAGGTTAAACAGTTGGGTGTAATTAACTGAAGATTTTCATGTAATGGTTTTATATTTTGCATGGTTTTGGGAGAGTTTTTATGGTTAATTGTAATCTCCTAGAACCCTCTATTGTAACCACGGTATTCCTCCGTCATAAGTGAGGGTAATTAATAAAATTTTAGCTATTTTCTCCAAATGTTAGTATAGGTGCTAGATAGTAAATTTCAAGGATGAAATTTTTATAAAGAGGGAGGATGTAAAGACCTGGAAAATGATAATACTAAAAATAATTAAGAAAATGAGGAAAGTTGGGTTGGTGCAGGCCAAACCGTCGACGATTTGGAGTTCAATGAAACCGTCGACGATTTCGTCCAAGTACAACCATCTATATATAGTCCTCAAGCTCAATTTTTTTTTTTTTTTGGAAAAGTAAAATCCTCTTCTCTCTCTCTCTCTCTCTCTCTCTCTCTCTCTCTCTTTTCAATTCTTCACCCATTTTTAGTCTGAATTGAAGGATAAACGTGATTTCGGGATCTCGACGTTGATTCTCTGCAATTTAACTGGAGCGGTTTTGCAATTTAGACATTCTAGGCACCACTCCAAAGTTAGGGTAAGGAATATGAATTATATCAGTTATTTTTAAAGTTTAACCAATTATAGGGAGTGTATGGGCTTAGGAAATGTTAAATGGTCATTATTTCAGGGTTGAGCTGATTAAATTAGGGTATATGAATACAGGGTTTTGTGCGAACGTCGTAGGCACTATTTAGGATCCCTACAGGAATTTCTCTAGAAATCAAGTAAGGGAATAGATTATGTCATCTATTTTTAGAAAATTTACCGACTAAAATGCAGTATTTGATTACAGAAATTATATGTATGATTTTTCTAGATATTCAGGCATATGGAAATGAAATTTATGAATTAATGTATGTTTTTGGGAAATCAGATGTTTGAACCGAGTAAACCCTAGAAGTGGATTTAATATTATTTTTCAACTAAACATGTTTTCCCCAAGCAGTTAGTAAATTATAGTGTAACACTCACTTGTGTGGCATGAGTATGAATAATTTACAATACATATATATATATATATATATATATATATATGCAGACCAGATAATTTTATGATTATATAGAACAAGTGCAGTTTGATAATGATTTTTAGAAATGTTATAAACATTACAAAAATTATGATATTGTTCAGTATATTATGACCGTTTAGCTTCAGTCAGCCTAGTGTCGTGATAATTCAATCGGCCTAATGTCATAATAGTTCAGCTGGGCTAGTGTCATGACAGTTCAGCCGGCCCAGTGTCGTGATAGTTCAGCCGATCTAGTGACGTGATAGTTCACCCGACTTTATGCCGTGATCAGCTATGATATAACAATTTATTCAGAAATTATGATATAACAATTTATTCAAAAATGATGATATGATAGATTTTACACAAAAACATGAAAATGAGTTATGTTACAGTTATATTATGAAATGTATTATATGATAGCAGAACCCAGATGAATTAGTTTAGATTCATAGTACGGTATCATAGCTATTATGTCCGATTAGTGCCACCGCATGTCTTAAATAGAGTGTTGGTGATTGGATAGTCGATTAAGCCCAGAAGAGAGTAGTGTGCCTCCCTGGCAATCCGGACCAGGCTAGGCAAGCCAATCGTACTTACAAATGAGTCAGTTTTGGCTTAACGTGGTAGGTCAACCATTGCTAGGTCCCGCTTACAGGCCGCACAACTCAATCATGTGGGAGTAATACATGATATCAGCAAACTATCCATCTAGGGAAAATTTTTAGTATTATATAGATATAGCAGATGATTTACATATATATAGTAACTTATTATGATATAGTATGTTTATGCTAAAAAGTATGATTTACCAGACTTATATAAGTATCAGTACAAATTTACATGATTTATCAATTATAGTTGATTATGTTACAGTTAATTATTTATAGGATATGTTTATAATGCACTAGACCTCATGTTGCCACACGCTAATGATAATCTATCCCTTCTTACTAAGAGGTATCTCACCCAAGAATTTAAACATTTTCGTAAACTCAGACAGCCGGGTAGAGCGAGCTCCGATGTAGAGGAGGCCTTGGTATTGTTCTAGTTTTAGGGTAAGAGTTTGAAGTTGAGGGATACGTTTTGTGTAATCCCTAGGATATTTTTTATCGATTTTGGGGACATATATGTATATTTATGGAGATAGTAGAACTCTGGTATTATATATGAGGTTCAGGTACATTATGTTTTCCGCTACATTGATAGTCTGTATTTATAGACAAGTATATCCTCGATACCCCACTTTGGGTCTGAGTTGACATTGTGGATATTATTATTGGTATCAGGGCATATTTTTAGTAGAATTTTTGGGTCGTTACATCATGTATGTGTAATGTGTATATTGAGTATTAAGTCTATTGACTCATTTTTAGTAACTATATGTCTTTAATTAATTGATTCTTCATTTTAATTACATTTCTACATCTTTTTATTCATTAGAGTGATGTAAACTATAAAAAAATATATGTGTTTTTTTTTTTTGTAAACAGCGTACTAAAATTAATATAAAAATCACAATGCCTATTAAAAAGCATTTGTAGGTTGAATGAAAGCCTTCAAAATTCATTAAAAATCATATATTAATGGATTTCATGCTTATTTTTTGATGCTGGCATGGTTGTGCATGCGTGAAAAAAAATTCATGAATGTTACGCCCGCTTCCCGTTACATAACGTCCACATCTCCCGTGTTCCGCGACACCCGCGACCATTATGCAACGTTACTAGTGACCGCGATTTCGAACCATGTCGTGCACACTATATTCACAAAAACTATTGAAATATGTCAAGAACCAAATATCTTTTCTCAGGAAACATTTTAATAATTAAGTTATAGATTTTATGTTGAAGTTATTAGGTTCAAACTTTTTTGAGAGGAGATGAGAAGTATGAGATGTAAACAATATTTTATTTTATTTTTTTTTTAAAAGCGCAATGTCCATTGCAGTTGCAAGCCAATGGGCACCTAACAAAGCAAAAAGAAAAAGAAAAAAGAGGTTGATTTAATTCATTTTAGCTTTTTTATACTATGACAATTATTTATTGGTAATTAATTCTCAATTTTCATTTTATTTTAATTCTTCTAAATGTTGAAAATTAAAAATTAGGTGAAAATTTTATTTTCAGCACAAAATTTTAGCTTTTTTTTTTTTAAAAAAAATTGCCTCAGATAATTATTTTAGTGTTTCGTTTTTTTTTTTCAAAAAAAAATTATAAAATACGCCAAATTGCAAAAGAAAATGTCCTTTTTTATTTTTATTGTTTTGAGATTTTATTCTTTTAAAATTTCCTTATTTCTTCACACATTATCATATGCAAATAAGTAACATATCAGATCAAATTTTGTTAAAATATAAATTAAATTAAAATTAGCCAAAACACAAATACAAGCCAAACAAAATCAAACATATATAAATTCAAGTAGTTGTCTTTTCAAATCTTGTTGGTTGGTCCACCGAGGCATGAGGCAATAATTCCCACATTTGGGTATTTTTCTTCGCAAATCGTGTTCGTTCACCTACCGTAGGAATGTGTCATGGTTCCCAAATCTTGGGCATGATATCTTTATTTTGACCTAGTGTCATTTACTGTCCTTTCTAAGATATGAGTTGAGTTTCTAACACCATTATAATTTAATTTTATCTTGACCTAGTGTCATATGCTACCCTCTATGTGCGTGTGTGCATGCGTAAGTGCATGTGTAATAATTAACCTCTATGTGCATGTGTAAGCCAAGTTCAAAATAAATATAAAAATCAATTAATAATTTGAAAACTATCATTAGTATAATTTACCCTAACACACCACCACAATTCCTTCTAAATTCATTGCACAAATTAACAATAAAACTTTATTACAACAACTCTATTAGTTTGGAATTATTGGTGAAACACATTGAAATTTAAAGATAAAAATAAACTCACTCCATAATCTAAGAACCACTACTGCAATTTATCCCACAATGTTAGGCGAGTAGATCAAGAAAATGGTAGTCTGTGTAACCCACAACCGGATAAGGGGTAAACTCACTCCATAATCTAAGAACCACTATTGCAATTTATCCTATGACGTTAGGCGGGTAGATCAAGAAAGGAGTAGTTTGTGTAACCAACAACCGGATAAGGGGTATAAAATGTCTTCCTATCATACTTGTTGGATTTAGAGTGTTGGGTTGTGTTGTTTGGATGTCTATTTGTCATAGCCGTAATCAGAAGTGTAATAAATCAAACTCTGTCGAGAGTACTTTATCGTTGTATTAGACTCTTTTTTATTTCAACCTATTGGATAAATGCGAACTATTAGAAATTTTCATTTTTGACTCATGAATCAGAACGGAAAGTTAACTATTCAATTTTTGTGAAACACATGGGTTTAATAATAACGTTTTATTCCCAAAAGGCTCCAATCTTCTATTTACAAGAGAAACTAATAAATTAGACCACATTATTTTTTTCATACTCTAGAAATATCGAGATCAAGACATAACAAACTAATTTGACTTTAAATACATTGATTACATGGAAGCATCTATTAACTTACAAAGATGTTTGGGGAAAAAAAATTCATATATAAACATACATCATATCACGCTAGAATTACAAAAGAATAAAAAATAAAAAATTCAATAGAGTACAGTTTTATTATCCCGAGCCTCTACATTAATATCTTTAGGTTGTGTTTGAATTATAAATTCTAAGTCTTAGATTTAAATTTATCTAGATTTTAACAAAATTCAATATAGTTTTATATTATATTTTATTTAAATCTATAGAAATCAGAGTTCAAATTTGAAATCCAAACTCCCAAGGTTCAAGTCTTTTTTTTTTGTAGAAAATATTTTTTATTTTCTAATTTTTAGTTTTTCAAATAATTATAAAAATTTTAATTTTTTTTAGATTCATATAAAAAAAATAGAAATAAAGAGCTTGTTTAAATTTGCAAATTATTTTTTTATTTTTTATTTTTAGATTTAAAATTGAGCACAAAAAAAAAATTTAATTTTTTAAATTTTATATAAGATAATATTTGAAATCAAGGATTTTGAGATTTGTATTTGGGTTTATATGAATTTAGAAGAAATTTTATACATAATTCACATAAATTAAAGTCCAACTCCCCAAAAACAATGTTTGACTTTCAACCTTTCTATATAAATTTGAAAATTGAAAAATAAGGTGATATTTTTATAATTATTTAAAAAAAAATAAAACTATTTTCACAAGCAAATAATGACAAAATTGTTTATTGTTATTCATTTATTTCTCATAAATATCTTAAAAGAAAAAATTAGCTAAATTTTTTTTGTTATTTTTTGAAAAATTGAAATAAAAAATAAAAATTATTTCCCAAAACAAAAGGTGCCCAAGACATCTCCAACAAAAGATTGCGTCTGTCTAACAATCTACTCCTGTAATTCCTTCTTTTCTTAATAAACCCATTAATCATTTGTTGTTAATTAAGAAACAGAGGAACTCCCAAATTCCTATCACCTGGTTTAGTTTAGATTGAAGAGGAGATGCAAACCAAATCCTTTGGAGTTAATCAAATTTCAGGAACAAGTGATAAATTTTCTTTAAGTTGGTAAAGTATTTTCTTCCGTAGTCGTCAAAATCAAATCGACGTAGTCGTCGGCGATGGCTCTGTTTCCGTCCTCCCGGTTGTACCCGCCGGCGACGATGAAAGTCCCCTTGAAGGCCTTCCTCATCGGGAGAAGGCTGTGAGGCGTCTCCATCCTCTCCCCGATCCTCGCCATTCTAGGCTCAATCACGTGCAGGTACGCGATGCCGAACCGGTTCAGCTCGTTCGCCATGTAGACGCCGAGCCGATCCGGGTCGGAGTCCTTGGTCTCCAGGTAATCAGCGCAAGGGGACAGCTTCATCCCCACCCGGTCGCCGCCGATCTCGTCGACCACTCCCGCCACCACTTCCAGCGGGAATCGGCACCGGTTCTCCAGGCTGCGGCCGTACTGGGCCTCTCGCTCGGTGTTCACTTGGTCTTTCATGAACAGTTCCAGGAGGTAGCCGTTGGCACCGTGGATTTCAACGCCGTCAAAGCCAGCTTCGATGGCGTTTCGTGCGGCGAGCCGGAAATCGCGAACGATGTTGGGGATCTCGTCGGTCCTCCGCGGCGACCAGTCCACTCCTTCGATGCCGGGCGTGATGTTGGGTTTCCCTCCTTGTGGGGGACATGCATTAAATGGGTTACCCTTTTCAATTGGTTTTTTTGGCTTCTCAAGGTGCATGCCTTGTCTCCTATTAATTTTTCAAATTCTTCCGGTTGAGTTCCCCGCCAGCCGTAGTACCGAACGCATATAGCAAGCAGCTGACCCTACATCATTTTTCTCTCTAGTTTTGGGTTATTTCTACTCAGAGCTGTGCCCTGCGGACATATCTCAACGTTTGAGACAATCACTTTAAATTTTTTGTATTTTTTTTTTTATTTGTTGTTTGCATTACTTCATTAATTTACTTGTGAGAATTTATTCGTATATATTATATTTTTTTCAACAAGTGGTATCAGAGTCGTGTTATTTATACGCATTAAATTTATGTAAATCATGAATGGAAATATTGGCCGTATGATTAACTTCAATGAAAGCAATTAGATAACTTGGAGAACAAAAATGCAAGATCTTTTATTTTACAAAGATTTGGATGAGCCTAGTGATATCCGAAAGCCTAAAGACATAAGTGATGATGAGTGGAATATGCTTAATAAGAAAATCGTTGGTGTTATCCGGCAATGGATTGATGATAGTGTTTTTCATCATGTTTCTACTGCAACTTCGGTACATGAATTGTGGAAAAAATTAGAGGGTCTTTATGATAAAAAGTCGACTACAAATAAAGCTTTTCTTTTTTGAAAATTAGTGAATTTGAAATATAAAGATGTGGTCTTATTACCGAACATTTGAATGAGATGAAAAATATTATCAATCAGCTTGCTACTATGAAAATAGTTTTTGATGATGAATTACAGGCCTTAATGCTTCTTAACTTTTTGCCGAAAAGTTGGGAAACTTTCGTGGTAACAATTAGTAATTCGGCTCTCGATAGAATTGTTACTATGAACAAAGTAACTAGCAACTTATTGAATGAAGAAATTAGAAGAAAATAAGTTGGTTCTTCTCATTCAGAGGCACTTGTGACAGAAAATCGGGGGAAAGGCAGAAGCAAAAGCAGATATTCTCACCGCAATGATAAATCAAGAGGCCGGTCCAACTCAGTTTCGAAAAAAGATATTGAGTGTTACTATTGTCATAAAAAGGGGCATATAAAATAGGAGTGTAAAAAATTAAAATTCAAGGAGCAAAACAAAGAGAAAAATTTTGAGAAAAACATAAAGACACAACTTCAGTTGCATCTGATGGTGATCTTATAGTTGTTTGTGATAAAAGTTGCATTCATTTGATAAGTCAAAAGACTGATTGGATTATTGATTTCGGTGCGTTATTCCATGTCACTTCTTAGGAAGATTTCTTTACTTCTTATTCCAAAGGAAATTATGGAGTTGTTCGAATGGGAAATAAAGGTTTGTCAAACATTGTTGACATGGGAAATGTTTGTTTGGAAACAAATTTAGGATGCAAGTTGGTGCTTAAAGATGTGAGACATGTACCCGATATTTGACTAAATTTGATATCTACTAGAAAGCTTGATGATAAAGGGTTTGACATTCATTTCGATGATGGAAAATGGAAGTTCACAAAGGGTAATTTGGTGGTAGCTAAAGGCAAGAAGATCGGTACACTTTATATGATGCAAGGTAAAATTGGTAATGGTGTTGTGAATGCAATTGAAAGTCACTATTCCACCGATTTGTGGCATAAGCGGCTTGGGCACATGAGTGAAAAAGGAATGCAGTTTTTGTTCAAAAAGAAGCTCCTACCTAGGATGAAAGGTACCACTCTTAAAGCTTCTATTCATTGTTTGGCCGGTAAGCAACATAGAGCTCATTTTCGTACAAAGTTTGTTACTAAAAAATCTTATGTTTCAAATTTTATACATTCAGATGTATGTGGTCCTTTGAAAATTAAATCTCATGGTGGTGCACTTTATTTTGTTACATTTATTGATGATTGTTCAAGAAAAGTTTGGGTTTACACTTTGAAAACTAAAGATCAAGTTTTAGATGTGTTTAAGCATTTTCAGGTTAAAGTTGAAAGAGAGACTGGAAAGAAGGTGAAATGTGTGCGCTTGGATAATGGTGGAGAGTACATTGGCCCATATGATGAATATTGTTATAGCCAAGCCATTAGACATCAAAAGACCGTCAAGAAAACCCCACAACAAAATGGAATTGTTGAAAGGATGAACCGCACTATACTAGAGAGAATAAGATGTATGCTCTCTCATGCAAAGTTGTCAAAATCATTTTGGGGTGAAGCAATGAGGATGACGGTGGACTTGATTAATTTTTATCCTTCAACTCCTTTACTTGGCGAAGTTCCTTAAAAAATTTGGAAAGGTAAGGATGTCACTTATGATCACTTGAAAGTGTTTGGTTGTCGTGCATTTATTCATATTCCAAAAGATGAAAGATCCAAACTTGATGACAAGACAATGCAATGTATTTTTCTTGGCTATGGGCATGATGAATTTGGATTCAAATTGTGGGATCTGGTTGACAAGAAAATTGTTAGAAGCCGAGATGTTGTATTTTTTGAAGATCAAACAATTGAAGATTTTGGCACGGTTGAGCAACCACAATCTAATGGGAATGATTTTGTTAACTTAGACTTACCTTCTCCACCTTTGGCACATAATGAAAATTTTGAAGATGTTCTTCCACCTCTTGAAGATGTTGGAAATGATGAAATTCCTAGTGATATTAAAGATGAAAATGAGGGGGAGCAACAAGTTCAAGAGCAAGTTCCATTGAGAAGATCTTCAAGAGAGGCAAGAACTTCAACGAAATATCCATCAAGTGATTATGTTACTCTAACGGATCAAGGGGAACCCGAAAGCTATTAAGAAGCCATGAACCATGAAAATAAAGTTGAATGGACGGAGGCTATGCAAGAGGAAATGAATTCCATTATTGACAATCACACTTATGATTTGGTTAAAATTCCTCCTGAAAAGAAAGTTTTGAAAAACAAATGAGTGTTTAGGTTGAAAAATGATAGAAAGAATCTTTGGTACAAGGCTAGGCTTGTGGTAAAAGGTTTTGGTCAAAAAAAGGGAATTGACTTTGATGAAATATTTTCACCGGTTGTGAAGATGTGATCTATTCGTGTTGTTCTTGGCATGACAGCATACTTGAATTTAGAAGTTGAGCAACTAGATGTGAAAACTGCTTTCTTACATGGTGACTTGGAAAATAAAATTTACATGGAACAATCGGAAGGCTTCAAACAAAAAGGGAAAGAGAATTTAGTGTGCAAATTAAAGAAAAGTTTGTATGGGTTGAAGCAAGCACCACGGAGATGGTACAAGGAATTTGATTCTTTCATGATTGATCATGGTTACTCAAAAACCTCTTCATATGATTGTGTGTTTGTGAAAAATTTTCGGATGTACTTATATTATTCTCTTACTCTATGTTGATGATATGCTCATTCTAGGACACGAATTCTCCAAGATTGACAAGTTGAAGTTGGAGTTGAGCAAGTCTTTTACAATGATAGACTTGGGATCAGCAAAACAAATTCTTGGCATGAGAATTGATCGTGATTGTGAAAAAGGGAAAATTTGGTTGTCTCAAGAAAGTTACATTGAAAAAGTGCTTGAGAGGTTCAATATGGATAAAGTAAAACCCGTTCGTTGCCCACTTGCTAGTCACTTCAAGTTTAGTACAAAACAAAGTCCTATAAGTGAGAAAGACAAGGAAATGATGAAGAAAATTCCTTATGCTTCAGCCATTGGTTCCTTGATGTATGTAATGGTTTGCACAAAACTGGATTTAGCTCACGCTGTTGGAGTTGTTAGTTGGTTTCTATCTAATCCGAGAAAGGAGCATTGGTTAGCGGTAAAATGGATTCTCCAATACCTTAGAGGCACTTCAAAGGTGTGTTTGTGTTTTGGAAATGGTAAATCTATGCTCCATGGATTCACGGATGCCAACATGGCTGGTGATGTTGATTCTAGAAAATCTACTTCGGGTTATTTGATAACTTTTGCAGGGGGGACTGTGGCATGGCAATCTAAATTGCATAAATGTGTTGCTCTATCTACTACAGAAGTTGAGTTTATTCCCATTACAGAAGCTTGCAAAGAATTGCTTTGGTTGAAGATATTTTTAAAAAAGCTAGGCATGGAACAAGAAAGGTATGTTCTTTATTGTGATAGCCAAAGTGCAACTCATTTGAGTAAGAATTCTATCTTCCATTCAAAGTCAAAACATATTGATATTAGATATCATTGGATTCGGGATGTGTTGGATAAGAAATTATTGCAGCTGGACAAAATTCACACAGATGATAATGGTTCGGATATGATGACAAAATCATTATCTAGAGACAAGCATGTGAAGTGTCGAATTTTGGCTTGATTAGTGGAGTCGTTTCCGTAAGTCGGGAGGGGGAGATTTGTTGAGTTTCCCTCCTTGTGGGGGACATGCATTAAATGGGTTACTTTTTTCAATTGGTTTTTTTGGCTTCTCAAGGTGTATGCCTTGTCTCTTGTTAATTTTTCAAATTCTTCCGAGTGAGTTCCCCTTCAGTCGTAGTATTGAGCGCATATAGCAAGCAGCTGGCCTTTCATCATTTTCTCTCTAGTTTTGGATTATTTCTACTCACACATAACCTCACAGCTCCTCATGCCCATGCCTGCAGCTAGTGGGGGTCGTCTTCTCCGCTGCAAGCTGTTGCTCTTCTCTACTCTGGCAGTGTATTATTTACAGTATATTGGTATTTTTTTTTTGGTTGTGCTCTTCTTTGACTAGTTGGTTTTCTTGGAGCTTTATTCAAAATATTTGATGAGGTTTTTTCATCTTGCTACATTTGTTTATACACTCTTGTGTATTTGTAAGGCTTATGCCTTTTGTATCTACTTTGTACAACATATTTGGTGATAATGGATTTGGACCGCCTTGTCCCGTGGACGTACCTCAACATTTGAGGGAACCACGTTAAATTTCTCGTGTCTCATTTTTTTTTATTTATTGTTTGCATTACTCCATTGATTTACTTATGGGAATTTGTTCGTATATATTATATTTTTCCCAACACGTGACTCCCTTGGTGCCACATGAGATTGAGGCTTCCCCATTTGGCTGGAAACCTACTCAGAATATATATATATATATATATATATATATATATATATATATATATAATATCAATAAATCTTCTCGTTGTTTTATAGATTAAAAAATTAAAATATAATTTTCAATTATATAATATCAATAAATCTTCTCGTTGTTTTATAAATTAAAAAAATAAAATAAAATTTTCAATTAATAGATAGTTCAGTGATTTTAAGAGTACTTTTTCAAATTAGTAATGACTTCATCTCTCTTTCATAAATTGATAGAGTAAAAAGGTAGTTACCTCTTTGATGTTTGATAAAAAGACAGACACATTTGATAATGTTGGCAAAATAATACAAATCTTCCCTTAGATTTAAAAAATATCATAAACCTCTCCTTAGGTTTGCCTAAAAGGCAAAGGTATCCACTCAAAAAACTTGTCTTTTTACAAAATTGAATGAGAAGTTTGTACCTTTTTTCACAAGCGTAAGGGGACGTCCTTTGAATTTTTGAAACCTCATAGATGTCCCATGATTATTATCTTTTTTGTCAAATCTCAGAAGAAGGTTATTAGTGTCTTTTGTCCAAATTGTTATTGATTATATTTTTTGTTTTTTAATTTTAGAAAGGGTGCCCATGGCCAGTTATTAATATAAGAAAGTAGTAATAGTAATTAGGATGCATTTTTTTTCTTAATTGTTTCAAAAAAATCATGCTCTTTCAAATTTAGTTGTAAAATAAACTTAATGATTTATTTTACTAAATGGATCATTTTATAAATAATTTTTTGAATTTATTTTTTATTTTTTACGCACTCTTGTTCATGATTATTCAAACGAACTATAATTATTAAAAGTCAAAAAAATACTTTCTTTATTTTCATTTACTCTTGAAAATTAGGTTTATAATTATTGAAATGCAAAAAAACACTTTCTTTATTTTTGTACTCATTCATATATATGATTATGTGGAACTTTGTTGATAATTATCAAAAGCTAAGAGAACACTTTGTGTGCGTGAACTTTTCAAATGTCCTTAATTATCATTTTTAAGACTAGAAACTTAGATGGTAAGGATCGTTTAGAATATTTGACAATAAAATCATGTTGTGTTTGAAAAAATTTTCTCCCCCATATAATAATTATTTCAAAATTAATTATGAACAAAGAAAAGTAATAAATTTAGCAACCATGTAAATATTGTTTGATGATGGAAACTCTTTAAATACTGGATTAATTAACCCAAACAATAATCAATTATTCCATCCTTCCCTAATTTAAATATTAAATCTTAATTGTGTAGATTCATTTTCAATTCAACTCTTCTTTCCCAAAAGTATAAATTTAATTTTAATTTAAAATCTTGAACTCCCAAGACTTGAACAGATGAACCTAACATATAATTTTAAAAATTTAAATTTATCAATTAAAGAATGCTGGGGCAGCCTAAGCTTCAGCTATTGGCAGAAAATTGATTGCTTTATCGGGTGGGACGCAGAAAATGCCAAGAAGAGTTTAAGATAATTAAGAAAAAGAATAAAAAATAAACTCATTGGCCGGATAGTCATGCGTGGTTTGGTGATACCCTTTACAAGCTTTATTGTAAATGGACCATCACACCACAAGCTTTATTGTAAATGGACCATCACACCAGCAAAAGCAATTGGGTATAAACAATTTATAATGGAGAAGAACAGCTAATGTTATTACACTCATTCTTTTTGGGGTCTTGGATGTAGATGTCATGAATGCTAGCCTTGAGCCATTCTTATTTCTTCAAATATTTTTTTAAAAAAATTACTTTCTAATTCAATCAGCGATTAATGTTATTATGTATAGTTAAGATAAACATAATTTAAAGTTATTACTCATGTGGCTAACATAGTCACTTAGAAATTGGTAGATGAAAGTCAATTTGAGGAATAAATGATGGAAAATCAAGCATACCATAAGTGGAGACACGACCAACCTGCCAGATTTGGAAGAAGAAGAAGGCACCCTTGGCATGGATAGCATCGACAATGGGTTTCCAAGCTTCGACATGTTGCGGCATCCATATCCTAGGGGTTTCTGGGTACCCTTGTCCAGTGTTGGAGATTGCCATCCCCTCCGCTATCAGCAAACCCCCCTTTGTCGCCTGTTGCCTGTAGTACACGACAATATGTGGCTGAGGAATCGTGTTGTATGACCTGCTCCTCGTCAATGGTGCTAAAACTATCCTACATGTATACAATACCATAAGTTTTCAATTACCCTATCACGAGAGAGAGAGAGAGAACCTGTGTGAGAGGTTGAACTTTCCCATTTTGTATGGAGTGAGGAGAGGAATGGGGGTGGTGGCCAGTGGGGGTTGTGTTGCTTGCAATCTCTCTCTCTATTTTTGGGCTTGTGCTGTGTTATGCTTCCTTGGCCTGTGAAGTGGGTGTGTTATAATCTATAGTGATCAAGGGAAGAAATGTAGTAATCTCTTTATGTGCGTCAAACGAAGCCCATGTGAATTTCATGCAATTTTAGTGCCCCCTCCCTACTCTAGCTATGGCCTTTGTCATTTGGCATTTTCTCTTTTGCAGGGAACAGTGCTACGCGCCAATTTCATGCTAGCTATAAGCGTGAAATAGAGCAACATACTTAAATCGAGATTCAACACATGCAAACTTTGTTTCCAAGAATATATCTCGTCTATTATTTTTATGCAAGTAGTGAGATCTATTTTGCAAGAAAGTGCCAAGTTCTATTCACTTTACAGGTATTGTTTGTAAAGAGAAATTATGCATAACACTTGTTTATCTTTGTCATCATGTATTTGTTTAATTTTTTAAATATGAAATATGTGATAATGAGTAAGAGAGTTTTGATTATAAATGATATAGTTCGAGTTTTGACAAATTTGATAGAATCAAAGGGGAGCAAAACACTGAGAAAAGAAAAAGTATTCATTGAATCATTAGGGTTCTACAAGAGATAAAGATGACTTATATAACTTACAAGAATAAAAGGGAAAAAGATTATTCCATCCTGATAGAATGCAAATAATTATTATAACTAATATCCCCCCTCAAACTCATGATGTGGTAGCAAGAAGCATCGAGAGTTTTTCAACCAAAAAACGAAAGCGTTGGATAGTGTGGGACTTCATAAAGAAGTCAGCAACCTGCATGGAGGAAGGAACAAAGCGCAAAGTAATAGTTCCTTGCTGAAGGTCATGTCTGGTGACATGACAATCAATTTCAATGTGTTTGATCCATTCATGGAACACTGAATTCCTTACAATTTGGATAGCACTCCTATTGTCACAACATAGAGGAATAGGAGCAGAAAATATAACACCTATATCAGCCAACAACCAATATAACCACACAATCTCAATCATAGTAGACTCCATCATATGATATTTAGCTTCAGTAGAAGAGCACAAAACAACTGCTTGCTTCTTGAGTTTCCAAGAAATAAGAGTCACCTAAAAATACGCAAAAACTGGTAGTAGATTTTTGATCAGTAGGATCAACAGCCCAATCCGCATCAGAGTAGGTACAAAGTTTCAAAAACGAGGTCAAAGAGAATAAAAGATGATATCACAAGATGCCCAAAACAACTGACCAATGTACATATGTAGGTGAAGCAACAAACTTACTCATGATGTGGACAGCAAAAGCAATATCTGGGCGAGTAATAGTCAAATAAACCAAACTGCCAACAATAGTATGATACAAGGTGGGATAAGGTAAGGGTACACCATCAGTGGGAGTGTAGCGGACATTAACCTTAAGATGAGTATCAACAGTTCGATTATCAGTGAGACGAGCGCGGTCAAGAATATTTGCAACATGCTTCGATTAGGAGAGCAAGTAACTTTTGGGGGATTAGGCTATTTCAATTCCCAAGAAGTAGCGGACTAGCCCTAAATCCTTTATGTCAAACTCTCGAGCCAGCATCTTTTTTAAGTCCACAATACCATCAACATCATTGCCCATAATAATCATATCGTCAACATATAAAGAAAGAATGATACGACCAACAGAAGTATGCCTAACAAATAAAGCTAAATCATGAGCACTGGAAGAGAAGCCAAGAGAAGTGACAACCATAAAAAACTAACCAAGTTCGAGGAGCTTGTTTGAGACCATATAAAGCCTTCTTGAGTTTGCAAACCTTACCAGAGTTATGAGAGATACCAGGCGGAGGTACCATGTAAACTTCCTCCTTCAGATCCCCATTAGAGAAGAATTTTTAACATCCAACTAAGAAATAGCTCACTGACAAACAAAATCTACAACAATAAGAGCACGAACAATTGTCATCTTGGCAACTAGGACAAAAGTCTCCTTATAATCCATACCATACTCTTGGGTAAAACCTTTAGCAACCAAATGAGCTTTGTATCGCTCAATAGAACCATCTGACTTCATTGAAAGTAATGGTGTAGTCCCAAGAGGGGGTGAATTGGGTATTTAAAATATATTGTAATGGAAGCTTGATTTACTTTAAACATTTTAATTAATTTCAATCACCACAAAAACAACTAAGCGACGAACAACTATACAAATAAGCAATCTGATGAGTCCCTAAAATATATGATTTTAGACCCTCATTTTCCTTTGTTTATCCTCATTTTATTATGTATTTACCCAGAGTTGTCATTGTTTAGATTTATGCAAGGTTTGTTTGTCATTTCAAGAAAAATAGGTTAAAACCATGGAGTTTGACATTACAAGAAGCCAAGGAAGATTTTGAGGATTCAAAGCTCGAATTTAGATGTTCAACCAAGCTCCAGAAGCTTTAAATGATAAATAGACGAGAAGATGACGCTCGACCATGTGGCACAACCAGCAAACCACAGGGACAACTTAGTCTTCCATTGCAAACTCCAAGGTTCAGACTGAGATCAAAATGCTGCAAGGTTCGACCAAGTGCATGACCAAGTGACACCCTAGAGTGACCACATTGAGATATTGAGACAAAACTGAAATTTAGAAATACCGAGAGTCTCATTGAAGTGTTCGACCAAGAGACCTTTCGGGGCGACTATGTCGAGATACTGAGATTTCCTAAAGATCGAGATACTACAGGTCTCAACCATCAACTCGATCATCAAGACCCTGAGGTGGGACGAAGTTGAAAACATTGAAGATTTGAAACCTTGACTTCCCGCGAGATTCGACTAGGGCATGCACAAGAATGCCAGAGGAGCGATTTGGTTGACAGTGAGGATCTGCTGCGCGAGATTTGCTGCAAACTTTCCTAACTTGTAAAACAACCCTTGTAAACCCTAGATCCTATAAGTATTAGCTATGAACACAAGATTTGGGTTCCTCTTTGGCCTCTTCTAGGTTAGTGACAGACCTAGGAAGTCATTGAGAGCCAAGTTAGAATAGGAGTAGAGTAGTTTCGATTCATGTACGGAGTGTTCGACGACCTGTGACAACCGGTGGCGTTCATACACTAGTCATATATATTAGGATCTTTTGTACTTCCTATAATTAGTGACAGACGTGATGAATGCAAAGGGATGATCTTTTTACATGCTTTCATTTACAACTTTACTTTACTGCTTTAATTTGTGGTTTAGATTGTGATGATGTTTAGTGACAAGATTAACACCTCTATTGTAGAGACCTGAAGAATTATAGTAATTAAATGATAAAATAAATAATAGAAAAGGAAAATTCTAAGGGGGGCTCAGTAGGGTCTCGTCGACAAACAACCTTCTTGGGCACGTCAGCGTGGACGTGTGTCTCGTCGATGAGAATTTACTGAGAGGGTTGTTCTTAGGGCCTGAATTTTTTCAACGAGGGTTAAGAATTGTCAACAAATCTCCTTCTTGGTCTCGTCGACAAGGTGACGTGGCTCGTCGATAAGTCAGCACTTTATAAATATACCAAACTTAGGATTTAGCGAGAAATTTTTGCATAAAACCCTCTCTTTCTAGAAACTGACTCCCTTTACCTTCACTCTAGATTTCCAGCTTTGATTCTTATCGGTTTGATGATTGAAAGCCGCTACGCTACTTCTAGGAAGATTCTTTACAAGTCTGCTAGAGTAGTTTGTTGGTTAGGCCAACTTGGGCACCATCCCAAAATTTGGGTAAGTTGGTTATTTCAAAATTTATAAGGTATTTGGTATTTTTGGACCAAGAGAAATGTATTAGGTGAGATAATACTAGAGTTTTGTGAGGAAAATGTAAATTTTAGGGTGTTGAGCTAGGAACATCACAGGTGTAGGTTTGAAATAAATTGTGGGCTTCCCAGTAAGTTAGGTATGGGGATAAATTAAGTAAGCATTTTTCATGAAATTATTTATTGTTATGCAACATTTATTTTTTTTTAAAAAAACGTATGTTATAGAACTATGCCTGGGAATACTGCTATTGAACAGAAAAATGGTTTTAATACATTTTATAAGAAAATATGATTTTAGAACAAATTATGAGTTTAGAATGTTACTGTAGGACCTGAAGAATTATTGTAATTAAATAATAAATGAAAAGAGAATAAACATAAAATTTAAAAAAGGGACTCACAGGGTCTCGTCGACGAACGCAGGGCGTCAACTTCTTGGACTCGTTAACATGGACACATGTCTCATCGACGAGAAGTTACCGAAGGGGTTTAGCAGAGCTTGAAGTTCGTCGACGAAGGATTCAAGTTCATCAACGAACTTCCTTCATAGACTTGTTGACAAGGTGACGTGTCTCGTCGACGAATCCAGGTTAATAAATATGCTTAACTCAAAGTTTTTAGTGAGAAATTCATGCAAAAAATCCATTCTCTCTCTAAAACTGTCCCTCTCCCCTTCTCTCTACAATTCTAGCTTCATTCTTCGCTGGTTCAACGATTGGAAGTCACCATGCTACTACTGGGAAGATTCTCTTCAAGTCTGATGGAGTAGATTGTTGGTTAGGCTAACTTGGACACCATCCCAAAGCCAAGGTAAGTTGATTATTTGGGTATTTTCAGTATTACCAAGCTTATCTGAGTTTAGATTCTATGTTGTTTGAGAATATACTGGTGTTTTGTGGAGTAAAATCGGGGTATTGCATTTTCAAGATTAGGGTGTTTTTGGGACCCTATGGATATGGGTTGAGAACCCTAGCGGGTATATTTCCAAGAACTCAGGTAAATTACAGTTTAGAAATGTTGGATATGTGGAGTTGGGGAAAATATGATTGTGATAATTATTATGGTAAATTCATTTGTTTGATTTGGAATTATATAGGTGTTATTTCAGGGAGTTGAAAATTATGAACGTTGCATATGTGAAATTATGAGTAGTATTTAGAGCTAGATAACTAAGTAAGGTGAATACATGTTATGCCAGCATTATTAGACGTTTTATTAATATGATATAGTATTTGATCAAAGCAGGAAAATTATACAGTTTTACATAACATATGTAAAGAGTTTATTGAATTGTGTGGCTTAAGAAATACTGGAATATTATAGAATATGTTATATAGTTTTACAGAAGCATGATTATATAGCCTACAGAATTATGAAATACAACGTATACAATTTTATATACATAATTATACAGAAATACAACTTATATGATTATACAGTATTTTACAGAATCATGCTTATATAGTATTTTAAAGAATTATGATTTCGTCGTAAATCTCAGAGCATGATTATACAATATTTTATAGAGTGACTATACAGTGTTTTTATTTACCATGATTATACATAAATATATAGAACCATGATTATACAAAATTTATAGAATCATGTTATACATAATATAGAACCATGATATACAGAAATATAGACTATACAAAATATAGAGCCATGACATACAAAATACAGAATTACAGTTACATAATTATAGGATATATAGATATACAAATATATAGTTATTATAGCGTCATGGCTATACAGTTTATACAGGATCATGGTTAATACAAAAATACAGAATCATGGTAAAACAACTAGATTTATATAGAAATATTATTATACAGTATCATACCTTGATGGAATACAACAGTTTACAAAGCACGGTACCGTTGCGTTACAGTATAGACAGTGCAACCATACGTCTCAAATAGAGTATGGTACAGTCGATTATGCCCTTGGGTAGAGTTGTTAGCTCCCTAGCGTCCGGACCAAGTGGAGTGGGCCTTCTATGCTATAGGCTTCTAGATATGCATACAGTTAGGCTAGCACTGGAGGGCCAACTAGTGTTTAGCTCCGCCTACAAGCCACATAACCTTGTCATAAGGGGGTAAGTCATGACATATAGCCATCTAGGGAGAAATTTATAGATATATAGTTATGTATAGTACACACTAAAAGAAGATATTACATATTATAGATAGAAGTACTTTTGAATAGATAACTTAGAAATTTTCATATTCTATATGATATGAGCATGTGTTATTATACAGATGTTTTCTTGATATATGTTGTATACAATATTAATTAAGTGATATGTTGCCAACTAACTCATATGCCACACATTGGTGATAACATGTTTCTCCTTACTAAGAGGTACCTCACCCCAAAATTATTAAACATTTCAGGTAATCCGGAGAGACGAGCAGGGCTGACTTAGAGGTAGAGGTGGTGTTAAGTCGACATAGCTTTTGGGATGAGTTTTGGGCTGGTCTGTGGAGCCCATAGTGTTTTTGGGGACTTTTTGGGAAGTGTTATGTATATATGTGTGTATGTGTACAGCTAGGTATATAGTACTCTGGTATTGTACTCTAGTATATGTTGGATGTGTATGTACTTATGCTGCTTAGGAGTTATATGAAATGCACAGGATACCACAGTCCCACTTCAGGCCGTGATGACATCAGTTATGTTCATGTAAGGTTTTAGAGTCCATTTATTTATATAGAAAAAAAAATGGATGGAAATTTCATGTTGTTACAGTTACTCACATTTGTGTGGCATGAATATAATTTCCATGAAAATTATGTTATATTAAAATTTTATGATTTTTCCGAGATAAGCGTGTTACGACGGTTTTCAGAAAAACCATAAAAGTCGTACAGGAACTAGGGTTTTAGAATATTATGTTAAACGGTGTAGAAACTTCATCATTTTTACGTTATGAATTATGCCGGCATAGATGTCGTGATTTTTACGTTATGAACTATGTTGGAGTAGATGCCGTGATTTTTACGTTATGAAATATGCCGGTGTAGATGCTGTGATTTTTACGTTATGATTTATGTTGGCGTAGATGCCATGATTATGTATTATATGTAAGAAAACATGAAATATGATTATGTCAAATATTACTCTGAAATACAAAACAACTATGTTTTAATAATATGAAATGTATTATATGTTATCAGAACCTGGATGGCATAGTTTAGTTTTACGAAGCACGGTATCGTAGCTATATGTTCAAGATTATGTTTATGTTAGTGCTACAACACATCTTAAATAGAGTGTGGGAGATGACAGTCGATGTGGCTTTATAGGAGTGTTGTAGTTCCCTTGGTAGTCCGAACTAGGTGGGGCAGGCCCATCGTACTTACACACCTATGTTTGACTTAGCATGGTCGGCCAGCCATTGCTAGGTTTAGCCTATGGGCTGCACAACCTTGCCATGTGGGGGGGGGGGGTAAGACATGACAACAACTAGCTATCTATCCTGGGTAACATTACTGTATGGTATAGTTATATAAGATGATTTTCATGCATAGAAATTTAGTATATTATACTATGTTATGGCGAATCATGTCTTATTCATATATGATTTATGCACTTTTTATATGTATAATATGAAAATACTTATATTGCCACACACTGATATTACTTTATCTCCTTTACTGAGAGGTGTCTCACCCCAACATTACAAACATTATAGGAAATTTACATAGAAGGGCAGATAGAGCCTTGCAATAGTAAAGGTTGACTGAGTTGCCCTACCAGAAGGGTAAGTATTTGAGTTGGGGTCAGATTGGTTTTTGGGATTATGACCTTAGGATAATTTTTGGTCTTTTTGTGCATATATATATATATGACAGATTTAGTAGAACTCTGGTATTGTGTTTGGTGTTGTATGGTATGTATGTAATTTATGTTTTTCGCTACTTAGGTATCAGAGGGGTATAACAGGTATATCTCTGGTACCCATGGTTCCAGGTTGATCATGACTTTGACAGTTTAGCAGGTCATTAGAATTGTTATAAATGTTATTATGTGGAAAAAAAATATGACATAAATAAGCAGGTTGTTACAGTTTGGTATTAGAGCTTAGGTTGCTAGGTTCTATAGACTCTAGAGTGCAGCGGAAACAATACCAAAGTATAGGAAAAAGGATTTGAGGTATTGTTTTGCAATCTGGAGGCAAGACTTCCGTGGTGGTTTCTGTGTCTTTCCTAGGGTGACGATTTCAGGAAAGCCATAGTAAACTATTGCCGGGTTGAGTTTCTAAAGTGTAGGACTAAATCTTAAATTAGGATAAGGATGTCAAGATAGAAGGATAATATGAGATTTTGGTTAGATACGTAAATTATAAGGATAGGGTCCCTAAGTCATGTTTATTGTATTTTCAGGATGGACCCTGGAGGTGGTAGTGCTCATGCGACGGTAGTGAGGGTGCAGGGCCCTCGGGTGCAGGCGGCGCCGATTCAGATGCAGTATTATGTAGTGTAGTTCAACAGGTCATGGATGAGATTGCACGGAGCTCCAAAGAGCAGGGAGATATGTCTGCAGGCCATGGGTGTATGATAGAGAAATTTACCAAGTTGAATCTTTGGCATTTTCAGGAGGAGCTGATCTTGTAGTCGCCAAAAATTGGATGCAGGAAATAAAGAAAGTTTTGGTGGTATTACAGTGCACGGAGGAGCAAGGGGTCTTATTTGCCACCTATAAATTGACAGGAGAGGCCGAGAGATGGCGGACTGCTATGAAACTATTGGAGGAATGGAGGTCGGTACCTATTACTATGACTTGGTGCCGGTTTAGAGATTTGTTCTTTGACAGATACTTTCCAGCCACCACCAGGGAGGCCAAAGTGGGGGAGTTCTTGAATTTGAACTAGGGACAGCAAACAGTCTAGTAGTAAGTGGTGAGGTTCATAGAATTATCCCGCTTTGCCTCGTATATTGTTCCCGATGAAGCAAAAAAGGTGAGACAATTTGAAAGAGGGTTGAGGCGAGAAATATACAAATAGGTAGCGGTGTTGAAAATGCAGGACTTTGCTGAGTTGGTAGACAGAGCAGCTGTGGCTGAGGCTAGTGAGCGGATGGGTCTAGAGAAGCAGGGATAGAAGAAGAGGTCCACTCCTTCAGGATTTTAGCAGGGATCTAGTTGGGGCTAGTGGAGGGGAGGTAATTATGGCAAAGGACAGAGGAAGGAGATGAGGGGCCATGAGGTTCAGGGTATGCAAATCTACCAAGTTTGTCAGACATATGGGAAGAGACACTTAGGAGAGTGTCGAGCAGGGAGAGGTGTCTGCTATTGCTATGAAGTACAGGAACATTTTTTATGAGATTGTCCTACACCACCTGGTACCACACCTACTCCCAGACCTCACTAGGGAGGTTATCAGGTGCCTTACAAAGGCCAGCAGAGGAATATAACCCCGGTGAGGGTTTATGCTTTAAGGCCGAGAGATGCGGAGGCCGCAGGCAACATCGTGAGATGTACCCTTACTGCTTTATCATATCAAGCTATTATTTTATTTGATACAAGAGCCACCCATTCCTTTATTTCTACGAGATATGTTAAATTGTCTGGTGTTGAGACACAGATATTATATGTTGAATTGTCAGTAGCTACACCGACAGGGTTAATGGTAAAGTGTCGTAGGGTGCTCAAAGGCTATCCAGTAGATATTCAGGGAAGAGTGCTACCAGCTGACCTAATTGTACTAGACGTGCATGGATTCGATGTAATACTGGGTATGGACTGGTTGATAGCTAACTATGCTAGTATCAACTGTCATCTGAAAGAGGTGATATTCAGACCACTAGGAAAGCAAGAATTCAGATTTGTGGGGTCGTAGGTGCATTCCCCACCTCAGTTAGTGTCAGCCATATAGGCGAGAAGACTACTCCTAAACGGATGTTAGGGGTTTATGGCCTATGTAACGGAGGTGAAAAAAATGAATTGAAGCTTGTCAGTACATCAGTGATTAAGGAGTTTCCAGACATTTTTCCAAGAGAGTTACCTGAGTTGCCTTCCGATCGCAAAGTAAATTTTGCCATCAATTTGCTTCCAAGAACGGTGCTGATTTATAAAGCTCATTACCGAATGGCTCTAGTAGAATTGGTAGAATTAAAGGAACAACTGCAGGATTTATTGAATAAAGGGTTTATCAAACCGAGTGTATCGCCCTAGGAGCTTCAGTGTTATATGTAAAAAAGAAAGACGGGACCATGAGGATGTGTATAGATTACTGAGAAATAAACTAGGTAACAGCTAAGAACAGGTATCCTCTATCCCGTATAGATGATTTATTTGATTAGTTTCAGGGTACACGGGTTTATTCAAATATTTATATGTAAAAAAGAAAGACGGAACCATGAGGATGTGTATAGATTACTGAGAAATAAACAAGGTAACAGTTAAGAATAGGTATCCTCTACCCCGTATAGATGATTTATTTGATTAGTTTCAGGGTACACAGGTTTATTCAAATATTTATCTACGCTCTGGGTACCATCAGGTAAAGGTCGGAGCAGAGGACATCTCAAAGACCACTTTCAAGACCAGGTATGAGAATTATAAGTTTCTAGTTATGCCATTTAGTATGACAAATGCTCTTGCTGTATTCATAGATTTGATGAATAAAGTCTTTCACTAGTATTTAGACCAGTTCATTATGGTTTTCATTGATGACATACTGGTCTACTCGAGGAGTTTTGAGGAACATGAGATGTGTTGGCCTAACAAGGTCTTTCAATTGGTTTTGGTGATAACAAATAAAGGATGATTTAACTTGAAAAAGGTTGAGTTTTGGTGTTTCAGGAAATATGGATCAAGTGTGGTTCAAAGCAAGGTGTTTTGGGAAATATGGATCAAGTGTGATTCAAAGCAAAGTTCAAATATAGCCCAACTCAAACAAATTGTTCAAAGAATCTCAAAAGCAAAGAGAACTTAAGCATGAAGGCTTAGGAAACATATTTGTAAGTATTTCAAAAGGCAAAATATCATTTGAAATATATTTTGAAGCTTTTTGAAAGAGATTATAAAGATTTAAAGACCTATTTAAATATATTAAATTGAGTTTTTATAAAGATCATGGGAGAGCAAAAGAGTTTTAAAGAAATACATTTTATAAAACAAATTTTTAATAGTTCAGATGACTGAAATTTAAGTTCAGACATCTGAAGAATTACTTCAGACGTCTGAAGATTAAGTGCAGACGTCTGAAGAATTTACAAAACAGGCAAAGAGTTTCAGTAGCAAGTTCTTTGAACTTGCGACTTTAGACATCTGAACCTGCGACCTCAGATGACTGAACCCTAACTTCAGACATCTGACCTGTATCCAGTTCTATTTATCAAAGGTTTCAGGAACTTCAGACGTCTGACCTTGACTCTTCAGACGTCTGAACACTGTTCAACAGGAAAAAATTTTAAAACTCTTATTTTTAAATTGTAGCCGTTTGAAACCCAAATTTTCTAATATCTTCGGAAATTTTTTAAGGAAACTCTTGCAACAAGGAAACCTACTTAGAAGCCTATAAATACATGGTTCTTGTGAATTAAAAACTTATCCTAAGCATTGAAATTCTCTTAAAGCTCTCTTGCTCTCAAAATCTCTTTTACTCAATCTCTTGCAAAGCTGAAAGTATTGTTGTTCTGATCTTTTGTTCATCAAATCGTGAAGAATTACTGATTTCTCATCTGGAGAAAAGGATTTTGGTGAATTCTTTGAAAAGCTTCAAAAGTTTATTTCATTCTTGATATTTTATCTTTTGAAGTACATAGTTTTGATTTGTACTAATCTGCTCTTTGTGTGAGCTTCTCTTGTATACCATATTTTGATATTTTTCTTGTAGATTTTGAACGATTCCAAGCTGTTGGAACGTTGACCAAACAAGGGCACATTGTTTGGAGAAGGCGGGCTCTAGCCTTGACTAAAGGAGTGGTTGTAAATAGGCGTTGTTCCACCCGGTAACGGAACTGCTATAATGGAATCCTTTGGTATTTTGCCAAGGGCGAGGACGTAGGCAATGTTGAAACCGAACCTCGTAAAAATCTTGCATCTTTCTCTCTATTTTACATACTATACTTGTTATGTTGTATAATTTCAAAGTGCAGGTTACAAGTTCCAAAGAGAAAGAAACAAAGACTTTTGGTATTTAGAGAGTACGTTTCGATTAACCGTTTGCGGAAACCCAAAAGGGAGTACGTTGGTTAATTTATGGAAATCTTAATCAAGAGAAGTGCATACTAAAATCTAATTCAATGAAGGTGATAAACATTCATAAGGAAATCAACAAAAAGCAAAATTATCCTTGATTGAGTGATTGAATTATTTTAGCTTTATTGATTGTCTTGTTCATTTAAATTACAAGTATTCTAAAGTGTGCTTATAAATTATCTGTTGTGCTTTCTTTAGTATCTTAAGAAAAAAAAAATATTAAATATCATCAAATTAAAAAGATTCCAATTCACCCCCTCTTGGGAAGCTATTCCTAATTTCAAGATACATTTAAGGCTGGTACTTCAGATGCTCAGAGAAAAGAAATTGTATGTCAAGTTTAGCAAATGTGAATTCTGGGGTAAGAAAGTTTCGTTTCTGGGGCATGTTATATCAGGGGATGGAATTTCAGTAGATCCCAGCAAGATAGAGACAGTGATAAATTGGGCTAGGCCGAGGAATGTATAGGAAATCAGGAGTTTCTTGGGACTGGTGAGTTATTACCCTCGGTTTGTAGAGGGATTTTCAAAATTATCAGGGCCTCTGGCGTGACTAACCAGGAAGAATGCTAGGTTTGAATGGAATGATGATTGTGAGCAGAGCTTCCAGGAATTGAAGTAAAGACTCGTCACTACATTAGTATTGACCATTTCATCCAGAGGTGATGGCTATATGTCTACAGTGACGCATCCTTGAAAGGGGTCAGATGTGTGTTAATGCAGCAGGGCAAAGTTGTGGCATATGCTTCCATAAAATTGAAATAATATGAAAAGAATTATCCTACACATGATTTAAAATTGGCTGTAGTGGTTCATACATTGAAAATTTGGAGGCATTATCTGTACAGAGAGAGATGTGAAATATTTTCAGATCATAAAAGTTTAAAGTACTTGTTTAGGTAGAAGGAGTTGAATATGCAGCAAGGAAGATGGTTAGAGCTCATCAAGGATTATGATTGTACCATCAGTTATCATCTAGTGAAGGCAAATGTGGTGGCTGATACGCTGAGTCAGAATTCCATGGTAGCAGCATTGTTAGTAGTGGAAATTCAACATCCGATCTAGATGGACTTGGAGAGGCTTGGTGTGGAGCTAGTAGAGAGTGATCACCAAAAAATTATTTTCAACCTGGTGGTGTAGCCTACCTTATAGGAAAAGATTAAAGTAGCCCAGAAGAATGACACATAATTAGTAGAGCTGATAAGTAAAGTGCAGGATGGACAAGGAGAGGAATTTAGTATTTTAGATGATGGAACTTTGAGGTTCCGTACTAGGTTATGTATGCCTACAGATGTGGATATTAGAAGAATGATCCTAGAGGAGGCTCACAGATCCTTATACACGGTTCATCCTCATAGCACCAAAATGTATCGGGATCTTCGAGAATCTTTCTAGTGGAGCAAAGAGAAGAGGGAGATTACCAAATTTGTATAGCATTAATTGATGTGCCAGCGGGTTAAGGCTGAGCACCAGAGGCCAGTAGGATAGTTGTAGCCACTTTACATCCCGAAATGGAAATGAGATCACATTACTATGGACTTTGTGACGGGTTTACCACCAACGCGGTAGGGACAAAATGCTATTTAGGTGGTTGTAGATTGACTGACGAAGACCACTCACTTTATCCCTATTAAAATCAACTATTCCATGGACAAACTGGAAGAATTATATATTCAAGAGATAGTACGATCCCATGCCAGTGTCTATTGTATCAAACCGAGACCCACGTTTCACATCCCAATTTTGGAGGAGTTTGTAGGAAGCTATGGGGTCTTAGTTATCATTCAACACTGTGTTCCATCCTCAAAATGATGGGCAGACAGAGAGGATGATACAGATCATTGAGGATATGCTACACGTATGCATGTTGGACTTCAAGGATAGTTGGACCCAGTATATGACGTTGGTCTAGTTTGCATATAATAACAGTTATCAGGCTAGCATTGACATAGCACCTTACTAGGAGTTATATGGTAGGAGATGCCGATCTCTACAATACTAGGATGAGATGGGTGAGAGGCGAGTTTTGGAACCAGAATTGGTGCAGCAAGCGTACGATAAAGTTTGACTTATTAAAGAAAGAATCAGTGCAACTCAGAGTCGGCAGAAAAGCTACGCAGATACTTGCCACCAAAATTTGGAATTTGAAGTGGAAGACCATGTATTTCTAAAAATAGCGCCATTGAAAGAAGCTATGAGGTTTGGGAGGAAGGGTAAGTTGAACCCTAGGTTTATTGGCCAATTCGAGATACTTGAGAGAGTGGGGTCAGTTGCCTACTGGCTAGCTTTACGACCAGCTTTTTCCTATATACATGAAGTATTTCATTATTTCCATGCTGAGGAAATACATCTCAGATCCCTCCCACATGGTTAGTTATGTAGAGATAGAGCTCACAGATTCACTGGCTTATGAAGAGACACCGGTACAGATTCTGGATAGGAAAGAATAGGAATTGCGCAGTAAGAGAATTCCATTAGTAAAAGTCTTATGGAGGAATCACGTGGTGGAAGAAACTTCATAGGAGCTTGAGGAAGAGATATAACAGAAATACCTACACCTATTCAGTGGGGACCAACAATAATTAGGAAATTAATCAGGTAAATATGTAAAATTTCTTTTGTACAGGTTAATCAGTATATGTAATAATTTTCTGATAGTAGATAGGATTTTGGTTTGGGAGAATTTTATTTTATGTATTTGTAATCTCCCAGAACCCTAAATGTAACCATGGTATTCCTCCGTCACAAGTGAGGCTAAGTAATAAAATAAGTAGCCAATTTTTCCTCGAAGGACGGTGTATAGCATAGACAGTAAATTTCGGGGACAAAATTTTATAAGGAGGGGAGAATGTAGAGACTCAAAGAATTATAGTAATTAAATAATAAAAGAAAGGATAGAAAAGGAAAATTCCAAGGGGGACTCAATAGGGTCTCGTCGATGAGTGCAAAGCGTTCGTCGACGAACAACCTTCTTGGGCACGTCAACATGGACACATGTCTCGTCGACGAGAATTTATTAAGAGGGTTGTTATCAGGGTATGAATTTTGTCGACGAAGGCTAAGATTTGTCCACGAATCTCCTTCTTGGTCTCGTCGACAAGGTGACATGGCTCGTTGATGAGTCAACACTTTATAAATATACCAAACTTGGGATTCAGCGAGAATTCATAAAACCCTCTTTCTAGAAACCGACTCCCTCCACCTTCTCTTTAGATTTTTGACTTCAATTCTTGCCGATTTGACGATCAGAAGCCGCTGCGCTACTCCTGAGAAGTTTCTTTACAAGTTTGCTTAAGTAGTTTGTTGGTTAGGCCAACTTAGGTACCATCCCAAAATTTGGGTAAGTTGGTTATTTCAAGTTTTATAAGGTATTTGGTATTTATGGACTGAAGGAAATGTATTAGATGAGATAATATTGGAGTTTTGTGGGGAAAATGTAAATTTAAGGGTGTTGAGTTAGGAACATCATGGGTGTAGGTTTGGAATAAATTGCGAGCTTCTCAGTAAGTTAGGTAAGAGGATAAATTAAGTCAACATTTTTCATAAAATTATTTATTGTTATACATCATTTATTTTCAAAAAAATGCGATGTTATAGAACTATATTTGGGAATACTGTTGTTGAACAGGGAAATGATTTTAATACATTTTATAAGAAAATATGATTTAGAACAAATTATGAGTTTATAATGTTACTCACATTTGTGTGACATGAGTATAATTTCCATGAAAATTATGTTATATTAAAATATTATGATTTTTCCAAGATAAGCATGTTACGACGGTTTTTAGAAAAACCATAAAAGTTGTACAGGAACTAAGGTTTTAGAATATTATGCTAAACAGTGCAGAAACCTCATGATTTTTACATTATGAATTATGTCGACGTAGATGTCGTGATTTTTACGTTATGCAATATATCGGCATAGATGCCGTGATTATTTATGATATGTAAGAAAACATGAAATATGATTATGTCAAATATTACTTTAAAATACGAAACAACTATGTTTTAATAAATATGAAATGTATTATATGTTATCAGAACCCGGATGACTTAGTTTAGTTTTACGAAGCATGGTACCGTAGCTATATGTTCAAGATTATGTTTATGTTAGTGCTACCACACATCTTAAATAGAGTGTGGGAGATAACAGTCAATGTGGCTTTATGGGAGTGTTGTAGTTCCCTTTGCAGTCTGAACCAGGTGGGGCAAGCACATCGTACTTACACACCTATGTTTGACTTAGCATGGTCGGCCAGCCATTGCTAGGTCCCGCCTACGGGCCGCACAACACTGTCATGTGGGAGGGGGGTAAGACATGACAACAACTAGCTGTCTATCCTGGGTAACATTACTGTATGGTATAGTTATATAAGATGATTTTAATGTACATAAATTTAGTATATTATACTATGTTATGGCGAATCATGTTTTATTTAGATATGATACAGACAGTTTTTACCAGATATGATTTATGTACTGTTTATATGTATAACACGAAAATACTTATGTTACCACCCACTGATATTACTGTATCTCTCTTACTAAGAGGTGTCTCATCTTAGCATTACAAACATTATAGGAAATCTACATAGAAGGGTGGATAGAGCCCCGCAGTAGTAGAGGTTGACTGAGTTGCCCTGTCAGAAGGGTAAGTATTTGAGTTGGGGTCAGATTGGTTTTCGGGATTATGATCCTAGGATGTTTTTTGGTCTTTTTGTGGATGATTATATATATATATATATATATATATATATATATATATGACAGATTTAGTAGAACTTTGACATTATGTTTGGTGTTGTATAGTATGTATGTAATTTATGTTTTTCGCTGCTTAGGTATTAGAGGAGTATGACAGGTATATCCCTGGTACCCATGGGTCTAGGTTGATAATGACTTTGACAGTTTAGAAGGACATTAGAATTGTTAAATGTTATTATGTCGAAAAAAATATATGGCATAAATAAGTAGGTCATTACATCTATTGCTTCATTTAGGTACACATATTAGGCTACAGTCTCCCATATAGGTTCTCGTGATTGTTATGTTAGAGTATACTCTAAATCCTGACCGTGCTCTGGATAGCTGGTGCATCCTTGCTACTCTATACCCTCGAACGGCTCCTTGGATTGTTTAGCCGAGTTCCGGTTAGTTTAGTACGGTAAACTCACTAAACTTGGAGTAAGCAGAACAAAATCCTAAACTATAATCATGTCTAAACACTACTTAGTAGGAGTAGAGTTAATATAGATTTACTTGCTTTAATTTAATTGCTTTCCAATAGTTGGTTAGATTTCGCCCATTGAAAAATACCACCTTTTACTTCTTTTTCATAACAAGGCTATAATAAACTAATATGAAAGTGTTTTGATAATTGCACTTTAAGTCTCCGTAGATCAATACCCAACTTACCCACTTTCTACTGAACTTGGGATAGTTAGGTTTTATAAATATTATTTTTGGTAGTTAAGGACCCAAGCCTTGGCGAGCCTACCAAATTTTGGCGCCATTGCCGAGGACTTGACAATGGTTATAAGCCAACTTCCGCTTTAGAGTATTATTGCCTTGTTCTTTTGATTTGCCCTCTTTTTGTTTTTACTTTCTTTATTAATTTCTATTTTCTTTATTTTTTTTTAAGTCTGAATCTGTGTGCTTACACGTGTGTATGTTTGGTCTGCATTCTTTAGAACCCGAGATAATTCCCATAGATATTGAGATTGAAAAATCCCGTAGGTCCCTTAGGAAACCTATCTTTAATTCGGAGAAGGTCGAGCTGTCTAAACTGAAAGCAATGGCTGAAGATAACCCCTTGGTTCTTCTTGAACAAATCCTGGAACCCCATGCTCCCCACCTACTTGTGGTGGCAGAGCAACACCTTCGGCCTCTTAGGGACTACTTTGTACCTAATGCATATACATCCCCGTCTTGCATCTGGTTCCTGGATGTTCAGGCAGTACAATTTGAGATAAAGACTTCAATCATCGCAATGCTGCCTAACTTTCATGTGAACTTGACAGAAAATCCTTATCAACATCTAGATGAGTTCTTGGAAATTTGTTCCACCATACGCATCCCTAATTGCAGTAATGATGCTCTCTATATTAGGCTCTTCCATAAAGCCAAATATTGGTTGACGTCCTTAGAACCGAACTCAGTGACCAACTGGGCCACCATGCAACATGAATTTCTTAAAAAAGTACTTTCCAATTGGGAATACTAACCAGCTTCGAAGACCAAATATAATTTTCTCACAAGATGGATGGGGAACTCTTTTCGAGACTTGGGAGCGCTTTAGGGACCTACTCCGTAAATGCCCACATCACTAGGTCCCCAAGTGGCAATTAGTCCAAACATTCTATGAAGGGTTGGCTGAGAGAGATAGGTCTATGGTTGATGTGTGTTGCGGAGGTAGTTTCCTCACTAAGCACGAGAACGAGACCTGTATTCTCTTTGAAAATTTGGCTGAAAACTCTCAGCAGCATATGGCTGCCACCCGTAGACTACCTAATCCATCAACTTCAAAACCTAAGGGAGTTTACGAGTTAGCCACGAGTCAAGACTTAGCTCCTACTCTACATGTCATATCCAAAAAGCTAGATTAATGCTTTTCCCTAGGACCGCAAACAACGGTGTGTGTAAAGATATGGGCAATATCCTCCGACCCTTCCCATACATGTTATAATTGTCCACACGTGCATTCCCCACATGAGCTTAGGCATGAGGAAGTAAAGGCCACCCACAACTAGTATGATAAGCCCTATAATGACCTGTATTCAAACACATACAACCCTCGGTGGAAATAACGTCCTAACTTCTCATGGATGCTGCAAGCTCTGGGTTTTCAAGCCTAAAGACCTCCATAAGCCCCAAATGCATTGGCTCCACGCCATACCAAATCTCAAAAATCATCTTGATTCAGCCCCCAAATTTTCAACCACCCAGCAATCGTCTCCCTTGCAACCCAAGTACAACACATTTCAAGAGGCGAAGTTGAGGTCCCTTAAAAATATTGAAGCTGATCGGCAACTTCTTCACTTTCACTCCAAATCCATTACGAAGCTAGAAGCCACTTTGGGACAACTAGCTACCACCTTGAGTCATAGAGATGAAGGCAAGTTTCCAAGTCAACCTAAAATAAGTCCTAAAGGACAATATGAGGTAGAGTGTGAACCGGACAAGGAGTAGGACCATGCGGTAACCACATTTCAAAATGGCAAGCTAACATCTAAACAAGGCAAGGAGCAGCTTAGCATGGGGGAGACCCAAGATGAAAAAATGGAAGCACCCAACGCTGATTCATGCACTCTTTCTTCCTCTAGTCGGGTATAAAGATCATTGAGTCTCACGCCTACCACCAGAAAGACCACACCTCACTTCGCCCCCCATATGGCTCTTCACGGCCACTCAGTGACACATCTGACAGCCCCACTTGCACCCTCTATATTTAGGAAATAGGCTTCCATTGAGTCTATCTGGGACATGTTTAAAAAAGTGAGAATGGATAAGTCTCTCCTCGATGAAATTAAACAATCACATGCGTTCATAAAATTCCTCACGGACTTGTCATTGCATAGGATAGAATCAAGGGTGCACATGGATGGTTTGGTTAAGCAGGACGAGCACATGAGTTCCATAATACTAAAGCACCTTGTTTCTAAACTAAAAGACCCCAGCTCACCTACTATTTCATACGCAATTGGCAATTACACCATTGATGAGGCCCTTCTAGACTTAGGAGCAAGCGTGAACATCCTTTCATACTCGGCTTATAAAAAACTTAAGCCAGGAGTGTTGCGACCCACCTCGATTTCTTTATGCCTTGCTCATCAATCTCTTAAGTAACCCTGGGGTGTGGTAGAAGACGTCGTAGTCAAGGTGGGAGATTTCCATTACCCTATTGATTTCATCATTTTGGACATGGATACTTCCACAAACCTGATCCCTGTCCATTTGGGACGACCATTCCTAGCCATAGCTAACGCCTACATTCAATGTAGGACGAGGATTATGGACATCTCATGGGACCATAAGTAGCGTAAGCTGAACATATTTAATGCTTCCCAACATCGTCTGAACACCACCCAAGCTGTGGACGAAGATGTGATTGAAAAAAATTGTTAAGTAACTCCTTCGATGCTATGGCAACACCCTTGGGAAAGTATGCTTCAACTTGATAGCTCTACCACTGCTGAATTTGTGGACCCTTTTAAGCAATTTATAATAGAACATGAGTGGGTCCCCAATTCTGAACATAAGTTGGGGTTATGCAACTTTGGATGTGAGGAAGAAAAGAGAGAAGCCAATGCTACTTGGGAACCAGGATGAGTCCAAATTGAGCTTCAATGTGTCTGGCTGAAGATAGTTAACTTAGAACTTCCAAGAGGCAACCTGATAGTTTTATTTTTTCTTTTAGGTTCTTAGAGTATTTAGAATAGATTAATTAGAACTCAGAGTCCTTAGAGCAGGTTTTAGGATAAGTTGGGGATGTGACAAATGCAGCAACCATCATATACTTGGGAGACTAGGTCCAACCCTTACATTGTGCTGAATTTCAGTATTTTTTGAGAAGGTTGATCATGTCCACAACCAGCACTAAATTGTGTGCGCCCTAGCCAAAAACTCAGCAATGTCATTTAAAACAAGCTTTCACGCTTAACTCTTTTCCCGCTTTGTCATTCTCCTTTCGACCTTGTCACTAGTATCAGTACACACTCACCAAAATGTCTTCTCCACCATTGTACCAATTGTTGATACTAACGACATATATATGGTTCTTTTGGCTGGCATTGGTCTTTTGTGCTACAGGGTATCTCTGCATGCATGCTATTTCGGTTATTGTATTATGAAGGTACACTGTATGTTCTTATTGGCACATTGCACTGTACTATCCCTTACCTGAGTTTCTTTTTTTTTCCACACTTCAGTGAGGACACTGAAGTTCTAAATTGGGGGGTAGGGGGTGGCACACTGCATGGCACATTCATGCACAAAAATGAATCAATTTTAAATTTTTGAAAATACAGTGAACTATGCTAACATATTTATACCCTCTACATACTCTTATATAACCTAATGTTACATGCATGAGCTTTGTGGTTATCGCCCTGGAAACCCTCATGAGACTAGAACTCATCAACTAGGATCAATCTAGGAGTTTAAAACCTTGTTGCATATGGTAAATGCAATCGTATTTCCCGCGAAAAAGGAAATAGGTAGGATTTGGTAGTTTTCTTAGATTTTGCTTTGCTCGAGGACTAGTAAAGTGTAAGTTGGGGGTTGTGATGAGTCCCTAAAATACATGTTTTTAGACCCTTATTTACCTTTGTTTATCCTCATTTTATTATGTATTTACCCAGAGTTATCATTGTTCAGAGCTATGCAAGGTTTGTTTGTCTTTTCAGGAAAAAGAGGTTAAAACCATGGAGTTAGGCATTACAAGAAGCCAACGAGGATTTGGAGGATACGAAGCTCGGATTTAGATATTTAGCCAAGCTCCAGAAGCTTCAAATCATAAATAGACAAGAAGATGATGCTCGACAATGTGGCGTGACTAGCAAACCACAGGGGCGACTTAGTCTTCCACTACAAACTCTAAGGTTCATAATGAGATCAAAATGCTACAAGGTTCGACTAAGGGCATAACCAAGTGAAACCCTGGAGTGACTACGTTGAGATACTAAGACAGAACTAAAATTTAGAAATACCAAGAGTCTCGACGAAGTGTGCGACCAAGAGACCTTCTAGGGTGACTATGTCAAGATACTGAGATTTCTCGAAGATCGAGATACTGCAAGTCTCAACCATCAGCTCAACCATCAAGACCTTGAGGCACGACATAGTCAAAGACATTGAAGATTCGAATCCCTGACTTCTCGTGAGATTCGACTAGGGTGCACAAAAGAATTCTAGAGGAGCGACTTGGTCGAAAGCGACGATCTGCTGCACGATATTTGCTGCAAACTTTCCTAACTTGTAAAACAACCCTTGTAAACCCTAGAGCCTACAAGTATTCACTATGAACACAAGCTCTAGGTTCCTCTTTGGCCTCTCTTAGGTTAGTGACAGACATAGGAAGTCATTGAGAGCCAAGTTAGAATAGGAGTAGAGTAGTTTCGGTTCATGTATGGAGTGTACGACGGCCAGTGACAATCGGCGGCGTTCATACAATAATCGTATATTATTATCTTCTTTTGTACTTCCGAAGGTTAGTGGTAGACGTAATGAATTCAAAGGGATGATCTTTTTACATGCTTTCATTTACAGCTTTCCTTTAATGCTTTAATTTGTGGTTTAGATTGTGATGATGTTTAGTGGCAAGATTAGCACCTCTATTGCTTTAGTCAGGTACATGTTTTAGGCTACAGTCTCCCATTAAGGTTCTCGTGATCATTGTGCTAGAGTATACTCCGGTTCCCAACTGTGCTTTAGACGGCTGGTGCACCCTTGCTACTCTATACCCTTGAATGGCTCCTTGGATTATTTAGCTAGGTTCTGGTTAGTTTAGTATGGTAAACTCAGTGAACTTGGAGTAAGCAGAACAACATCCTAAACTATACTCATGTCTAAACACTACTTTGTAGAGTAGAGTTAATATAGATTTACTTACTTTCATTTAAATGTTTTCTAGTAGTTGGTTAGATTTCACCCATTGAAAAATACCACCTTTTACTTATTTTTCATAACAAGGCTCTAATAAACTAATATGGAAGTGGTTTGATAACTATGCTTTAAGTTTCCATGGATCGATACCTAACTTACCCACTTTCTACTGAACTTGGGATAGTTAGGTTGTATAAATAATATTTTTGGTAGTTAAGGACCCAAGCCTTGGCGAGCCTACCACAATCCTAGGTATTTATGAAATTTAAAAACACAATCTAAATTTTACCTTCAACAAGTTCAACTATCAACTCTGAATTCCAACAATAGACAAGTATATTCTTAAAACAAGATTCAATAATATTAATCAAGTGAGTATTCTTCTTATACTTGAACAATCAAACAACTAAAATAATTTTACCTTATCCAACCAAATTAAATTCAGAGTTTCAACAATTAACTGATTTCCAATTGGAAACTTAAACCATACAAAGCATTCACAATCCGATGTAATTAATCAAAGTGATCCAAATCCAAACTCAACATTCAATCAGATTTTTCCAATAAATTTAGGCATACACAACAGTTAATAAGTGTAGAAATTAAAGAGAGTTAGGGAATGAAAATTGAACACACAAATTTTTTATAAGGTTCGGCTTCCCGCCTAAGTCCTTACCCCAAACAACTTGCTATAAGGATTATCCTTACCCACTTCGTTCAATAGGTGGAGCAGCCTCTCTCCATTAGAAGGTGGAGACCCCTCTCTAGCAAGAACATCCTCTTGCTAGGCAACAACTTTATCCCTGAGTTATTAGTTTGAAAAAATAGTAAATCAATTGTTTGTACAAGTAGATTACTCTCACAATAGAGCAAATTTTGTACAAAGATAAACGAACTATATACTCTAAACAACAATTTGCAATGACGCTCACTAAGAAATTGACGGTTTTTTGATTTGTGGTTTGAGAATTTTAGTAGAGTGATTCAGAAATCAATTAGGGCTCGAAGAATGCACACAACAACTTTTTCAGAGTATGAATCAAAAGAGTATTGAATGTATTTTAATGAGTATTTGTGTGTATTGGTTACCCTAATGCTCAAATAAAAAGCCTTATATAGATCAGGAAAAATTCTTATGGTTTTCCCCAAGCTTGGAAACCATATCTTGTAATTTAGGAAAGAAATCAGGGCAATTCGTAAGTTTGAAACATAGACTTCAGTCACCTGAGCCATATGTTCAGTTGCCTGAACCATTTGAAATAAGTGCTCTAGAACTAGCAGTAGCATATCAATTGCTTGAACTAATGTTTTGATTTCTTCTACACTGGCAGTAGCAATTCAGTCACCTGAGCAATTTGCCTCAGTTGCATGAACACTATGTAACTTAGTTTGTTTTTATATTTTGATTCCAAAACTTGTTTGTATTTATTTTGAAAAGAATTTTAGATTTCATAAAAATATTTTCCAAGTTAATGATGTTAGGGATTTATACTGAAAGACATGCTTTATGTGTAATCAGTTTTAGTATTTATTAATAACTTCAGTTAGTCCATTTTAATAAAAATCTTTTTGAGCAATGTTTTCCTGACATTATTTATTTAATGATTATGCATGCGTGTCTTTTATTCTATATAGTAGGTGATCTAGTATGTAGAGTTCGACTTATACACAGAAGATTAGATCATCAGTTCTTATAGAATATAAGTTTATTGTTCACAATCTTATATGAAATTAGACACACGATTGATAGGACTATAGCATAAGGTTTTAATAGGTCTGTCTTGACTATTAGGAATGGTACAGTTCCAACTCCTTGTTCTAGTACACTTTGTGTGTATTGAACATGATCATCTTGGGGTAATTGTTTTTATACTAACTGTATAAAACAATTAATACCTCATGGTTATTATGAATGCTTATACTCTTAATCCTGATGTGATTATTGGACACGTGCATATAGTGTTTATTACTTTGGTTAATAGAAGAGTGAGATTCTTTATGGGTTAAAAAACTCAGTGGGTTGGGCGATGACATTATGTGTATGGTGAACATTAATTGTTGATGGAATCCACGTTCTGGTATCAGGATTGATGATACCCCCTTGAGGAAGCTTATAAGTTTTGATTGCATCAAACCCTATAGGTGGATTTTGAATCTAACACATCAAATAAGTTAAGTGGAAGGTCTCAAGGAATTAATATGTCAATTAATTAAATTATCGGTAATTTAATTTAATAGATGAGAATCTGTATTCTTTAAGTGGGGAGATAAACAAGAATTTAATAATAGGAGCTCGAAATTTAATTTTGAATATGACAAGGAGTGCAATTATAATTCTTTAGTGGTATGAATTATAATTAACGTAATTAAGGATGAATTCGGTTCACATTAGGAATTCTTAATTACATGGGAAGCTCTAGTCATATTTGATCAGAAGTCCCTATTGTAGCCTATATACACGCACTCCATTCAGCATCTAGGGTGAGACGAGTGAACTCTTACAAAGAAACACATTTTTCGTAAGAGAAGAAAACCCTAGTAGCCGCTTACGAGCCCACTCTCTTAGGAGCAAGGTGTGTTCAAGGAATGTAGTAGAAGATTCATGGTCATCTTCAAGAGCTCATTTTCGTACTTGCAGATTCGGGATCAAACCAAACAGATCTCACAGCTATAATCCTAATCACATAATTAGGGTTTGCATGATCAAATTATTTTTTTTTATCCGTATGCACTCCAGAGTGATCACCAGGCATTTATTGCCAACCTGGTGGTACAACCTACGCTATATGAAAGATTAAAGCATCCCAAAAGAATGATGTAGAGTTGATGGAGTTGATAGAGTAGGTACAGGACGGACAGGGGGAGGAGTTTATTATATCAGAGGATGGAGCTCTGCGGTTCCGTACCAAATTGTGCGTGCCTGTAGATGAGGATATTAGAAAGGTGATCCTTGAGGAGGCTCACAGGTCCCTATACACGGTACATCCTAGTAACACTAAAATGTATAAAGATCTGCGAGAGTATTTCTAGTGGAGCAGCATAAAGAGAGAGATTGCCGAATTTGTGCAGTAGTGTTTGACATGCCAGCAGGTAAAGGCTGAGCACCAAAGGCCAGCGAGCTAGCTACAACCACTTTACGTCCCAGAGTGGAAATGGAATCACATTTCTGTGGAATTTGTGATGGGTTTACCGTCGGTACGAAAAGGGCAAAATGCTATTTAGGTGGTCATAGATCAATTAACGAAGACCGCTAACTTTATTCCTATCAAAGTCAACTAGTCCATGGACAAACTGACAGAAATATATATTATATGATCACATGGTGTGCAAGTGTCTATAATATCATACCGAGACCCATATTTCACGCCATGATTTTGGAGGAGTCTGTAGGCAACTCTGGGGTCTCAGTTATCATTCAGCATGACATTTCATCCTCAGACGGATGGGTAGCCAGAGAGGACGATTCAGATATTAGAGGATATGCTACGGGCATGTGTGCTGGATTTTGGGGGTAGTTGGACCCAGCATCTACCGCTGGTAGAGTTTGCATACAATAACAGCTATCAAACCAGCATTGGCATGACACCTTATGTTAGCTTTGGTGTATTCCTAAGAGGGGGGGGGGGTGAATTGGAATTTAAAACTTTTTTCTAGCTTTGCCCTAAATAGCAGCAATATATTCACAACATAGGGTATGTCTATGCAGTTCCAAATGCACAGATAAATATAATGTGCGGAAATTAAAATCATGCGCAACATTCACCAACTATAACATAAATGTGCAGGAATGTAAATTGCAAAAAGATAAACAATGCACACAAGATATGTTATCGGGGTTTGACCAATTGTGCCTACGTCCCTGCCTCTAACTCTCAAGCCCGAGGATTCCACTAATGGCTCACTTAACGGGTGGAGCAGCACCTAATACTACTAGGTCAATTAGCACAGGGCTGACCTCAACCTTTACACTAGGTTAATTAGCGGGTCTGACCTCAACCACCACGCCTTAACAGGATGGCGCACCTAACTTTCCTAACTGGGTCTAAGCCAATCCGGGACTATTCCACAGGGCTAGTCTCCCTCTTCAGGCCCATGCCTAGAATACAACCAATGTGTATAAAATGTGTACATGGAAATTAGTTTCTAGACAAGCAGATGTGTACCAGTATAGCTCAATATAATCCATGCACCTTAATGATGTAAGAAATATAAGCTCGGTGCTCTACGTGTGCAATCAACACTCAAGGTTATGTCTATAGTCTATCAAGCACAAAAGTGTTTATTAAAGCAAGATTTGAAACACAATATATGAATATCACAATATCAGATCAAGTTTTCAAATATGCAAGCTAGATGATTCAAACAACCTTAATAAGATGTTCTCAATGTTCTAAGCACAATGGATGTTTGAATGCAAACTTTGAAAATAATTTTTTGCACACAAAAGTATAGGCTAAGGTAACTTGCAATGACAATGCAAGAACCACAAGCCATTAAGTCTTTCCACACAAGATTTATCAAATAAAATTGATGGGAGAACTTAAAGTTTTACTCTCAATAATAAAAACAATAGACACAACAAATGAGAGTATAGCTAATGAGGATTAAGCACATGCACTCTAAATATACTCACAACACTTGAAAGATCAATAAGGATGATGTGTATGGGTGTTTTGGAGTAGTATAGCCTAATATAGGGTTTTAAATTTTGAGAGAATTTTGCCCTAATCAAATTTGCTAGTCCTTGCTAATTAAGACAAATGAACATGTATTTATAGGCAAGGAGGATTTTTTGACCGTTGGGGACATAATGGGTATAATTAAAATTGTTTCAAAAGTCATTAAGAAAATTAACCCAGTTTACCCCATTTAAAACCTTAGTAAAAATTATTTTAACCCGCGATGTTTGGTCGCCCGGCCAGAGGTTCGGGTGCCCAAATAGACTCAGCCAAAAATCAAGTTTTTAGTGGTTCGGGTGCCCGAAGAGTGAGTCGGTCGGCCGAACAAAAGTCAGTAGCATTTTTTCGTTAGTTCAGGTGCTTGGCTCCAAGTTTTGTTAACTGAACTGACTAATTCGGTCACCCGAACCCAATTTGAACGTGTCATTCAATCGCTCAAGTAGTTAAAAAGTGTCTTGACACAGGTTCGAGTGCCCGAGGACGATACCCTCAAAACGAGTTCGGGTGCCCGAACACAAAGTCAACATGTTGACTAGTTCGGTTGCCCATGCTATTTTACACGGCCTAGGTTCGGTCACCTGAACCCTCTCAATATTTTCTATTAAGTTCATTTTTAGCCTGAATTGATTCCCTGATATAATAAGTGATGTTGGAGACTTTCTTATGTGCAAGTGCTGGAACCTAGGGTCTTTTCAAAGATCTTACTGAGTATGCCAAAAACCTTGCATCAGTCGACCGAAGGGTGTTCCCTAAGGTCTTTGTGGTCTTTTCGCTTTAGTTCCTACATGTATGTCATGCATTAATTATTACAAACCATTCCTATATTACTATTATAGACCCAAATTATACAAAATATAAATTACAATAACTCTTCAAGTTTTTTAGTCTTCAAGACTTCTCATGTGCCAGCATATGATCTAACAATATAAACTTGCACAAAAACTTAATAGACATCAAATACTAGAGTATTTTTCATTATGAAAACCGGGTGTGACCCATAGGTTCAACAATCTCCCTCTTTTCGATGATGACAAATACTTGGCTACTTCTCCCCCTTTTGGCAACAGCAAAAATGGCCTAAATAAATCATTTAAGTATATAGGTAAATAAAAGATAATTATCATTTATATACAAGATATGGCTTGGGAAAGTTTTAAGAAAATTCGGCAGCATGTTGTTTAAAAATAAAGCATTTTTCCAAAAATAACTGTATAGAAATGACCTTATTGAATTTTAAATTTACAATATATCCTCAACAATCAACTCAAACAGTTAAGTATTCTAAAAACATAAATATAACTACCAACACGCAAGAGATATTATAGTCATGCTTTTCATATCACAAACAAATTCATAGAATATAAAGCAATGACAGGTTTAACAATTAAGCACATAAACTGTATAACTGGTTATTAAAAAAAATTTAAATGACATGAAAAACATAGTTAAACCAGAAATATCCTCAAACTATAGCAATTTAAATTATATCATAAGACCAGTGGAAGATATGAGTTTAACACACACGACATATGATAACAGATAGAAGGTTTGAGCATAAAACAGTCTAACTAGTTCGCATGCATTTTCATATGAAGTTACAAAACCAGTTATGCAATTTTAAAAACATATATGTATGTATTAATAATGAGGCAAGGGAAAAAGTTTTAGTTTTAAAATTAGTTCTTTCCATGAAGTATTAAAATAAATACATATGTATATAAATATAAATATATATCCCCCTTTGATGTTTGCAAAAAATACTAGGGGTTGCTTGCCAAAAACGAATTTAAAGATCATGCAAGCAAGCAACAAATTTTCTGGTATGTCCATTAAGCACATACTAAAGTATAACCAGAAAATCACAACCATAATGATCCTAATAATTCAACAATTACATGCAATATCATATGGCAAACACAAAGAACTTGTGGCTAAATATTATATTTTTCAATTAAGATATTCAATGAGGCCATCACAATTGAGCACATGCCACAGTGAATAACAAACTGATCTTAGCCAAAAATATTGGTGAGCATAACAAGATAGAATTTAAATTTAAGATGCTCCCCCTATCAATTTGAGAACGTGCTTAGATTTTTTTTCTTAACCACTTATACTAATCAAGGATTAATTTCATTATGCTCAGTAGTATAAGCCATCAATCCAAATCTTTAAAATCAACTATACTGAGTATTTGTCGATTACATTTGTCACTTGATTAGTATAGTTGTCCCTATAGATCGTAGATGCATTAGAGAGTATATATTGAGGTGTGCAATAATGTTCATGACCCAAGAACATTTCATATCAAATCATAAGCCTTTAAGCATTGGATATAATGTTTAGGGTATTCTAAAGAGCCTCGATAATCAATAAATGAAAGTGATGCATATGGATCATTTATGCACCTCCTATATGGATTTGAGCCTTTCTAAATATCTGATGATTATGCGAGGATGAGGTTTAATTTTTCAATTGATTTTCACTCATCCTTTCAAAAATATTTTAAAATTTTTATTATCATAATCATCTTTAACACAAAGTTTTGGTTTGAGAAAAATCCTGTCGAAATTTTGGTAGCATATTGTCTGTAAGTCGAACATTTCCCAAATTTTCATGCACCAAAACCTGATAGATTCAAGCAATCAATTCAAAATAAATCAATTTGAGCATGCGAGAACCTATAATCTACTACCAGCATGCATTTCTCATCAACTGCATCCGCCATGTAGGAGGCATTCAATACTAAGCATGCATTCCAGTAGTATATACAACACAAGATATTCAATATAGCTCAATAGAAGTTTGTGCTAGAAGAAGAAATAAACTATCCATCAAAGAAATTTTAATCATTTATAGAATCATGGATAGTGCGACAATGCTGTACACATATATGCCTAAAGGCATAAGTGATATAAGAATATGAGAGCATTCAAATTTATATATATGAAGGATAGAAGCTCCCCCTGATTCATGCATTCAACTCATTTTATGCCTTTTTCATTTTTAATTACTTAGCCAAGTGTTTAGATTTTTCGTGATTCGATCTTGGCTAAACATGCTTAGGCTTAGAGAACCAAAGATTCACATTCAATACTTCTTCAGGGTCAAAAGCCAATGTATGTCTCTTTACTTATGAATTTTAATATATGACAGAGGCCCGAGTTCAAATGGATTTTCTTTCTTAACAGTCATGCATAGGTTTCATAGTTATTGCGTTTTTATATATGTTGAAACCTATGGCCATCGTATTAGCCATTTAACTTATTTCTTGAAGATGAAGCTCCAAATTATTTGATTTTAAGGTTTGAGAGCTTATGAAGCGAATTAAAAATAAATACTCTTAAAGTTAAATTATTATTTAGTCTAGAAGAGTATTTAGAATGAGTGGACATTTTCCAAAATATTTTCGTTGCTTAGTAATCATGTCTGGGTATGAGCAAAGAGTGTCTAAGAGAGTATGAATTTTTGAATACAGCTCTTTGGACAGTGGTATGTATCTTTTAGATATAATTATAATTATGAAGCAGGGATACAGTTGGTGAGTAGAAAGGATGTCTAATGATGAGCACTTAATATGTATTAGTCAATTATGATCAATAGTGCTCTAAGCCTAGAATGATGACTGCTACTTGTTCAAGGCTTTTAATTTCATGGATGGGTTTAGGATTAAATGATATATAGTGCGATATGGGTTCCCTAAACCACAATCTTGTGCTATGGACAATGTATACTTAACCTTAAGTTTTTCATATTTATGTGTGAGATAAGCATTTTGAATTATATACTTGGCATAGAAGCCTTGTCAATTTGGAAGTGGATGTGTATACAAAGCTTCTACATTTTAAACCTAAGCCACTTCCCAAGCCTATTGGCATTACTAACCCCTAAACCTAGGAACTAAGGATGGCTTAGATGATTATATAATATTAATTTAGATCCATTTTATCAAAGGTCCTATAGGGTTTGCTTTTATAACTACCCACGCCTTCTCCTTATCTAAGCCTCTAGTACTTCTAGATGGACAGGTAAATTGAGTGTGCCATAACATTTCACAGAATAAGCAAATTTTGTGCATGCGTGAAATATTATGCTTATTTATTCTAGTTTTACTCATTAAGGCATTTTTGTGACTGTGGGACTTAAAAAATGATCCCTTTTTAAAAGATTTATTTATTTCTGCTCCTAAGGGTTTATTTGAACTATACTTCTTATATTTGAAAATCATTTCAGAATAATTGTCAATTTTTCTTTCTAAGCGGATGATTTTCAAGACCTTCTTAATCTTTTTCTTCTCAAGGATAGCATGATATTCCTTCAATTTTTCTAATTTTTGAGCTATCCTTTCAATTTCATTTTTGAAAGATACCTTCTTTTTGTTCACCCTAACTAAAAACTTATTCATTTTCAATAAAGCATTTTCTAGTTTTTCACACGAAGGCATGCTTTCAACAGTAAATTCAATACATGATTCATCATAAGATATATCATAATTATTACATGAATCATTGCATGCTTTGTCAATGGAATTATCACAAGGAATATCAAATGATTCATTAAATGAATTAACACAATAATTTTCACATGAATCATTCCATGCAACAATAGCAGTATTTTCACAAGGATTAACAGATGATTCTCCACATGATATTTTGCAACAATCAACATAAGAATCATTAACCACATAACAAACTGAAACAAGAGGTGAATCATATACCTCCTCGTTGATTACTGGCTCGTGATTCACCACTACTAGATCATCTGATCTTGGAGTGGCAATCTCTTTTTCTTGGGTCTCTCCATATTTCTTTGCCAGCTCAACCCAGATCTCCTATGCACTACTACATGCCATAATCTCATGAAGAATATTAGTATCTAAAGCACAGTACAGTAGATCCATGGCATATGAATTTGCCTGCATAAAATTAATATCATTTTCTACGGGCATACAAATTCCCTTATCAATCCCCTACCAGACCCTCCAGTTCATAGATTTTATAAACATGCACATTCAAATTTTCTAGTGGGTGTAGTTAGCACCACAAAACAATGGAGGACTGGTGGGTGACTGTCCCTCACCGAATGGGGATACACCAAATTGAGCCATTGCGATCTTTTTGCAAAAACTTTTAAATCTAGTGCAACGAGGGTTTGACACCAATTGTTAGCTTTGGTGTATTCCCAAGAGGGGGGGGGGGTGAATTGGAATTTAAAACTTTTTTCTAGGTTTGACTTAAATAGCAGCAGTATATTCACAACCTAGGGTCTGTCTATGTAGTTCCAAATGTGTAGATAAATATAATGTGCGGAAATTAAAATCATGCGCAATATTCACCAACTATAACATAAATATGTGGGAATGTAAATCGCAGAAAGATAAACAGTGCACACAAGATATGTGATCGGGGTTCGGCCAACTGTGCCTACGTCCCTGCCTCTAGCTCGCAAGCCCAAAGATTCCACTAATGGATCACTTAATGGGTGGTGTGGCACCTAAAACAACCAGGTCAATTAACATAGGACTGACCTCAACCTTTACACCAGGTCAATTAGTGGGGCTGACCTCAACCACCACGCCTTAACAGGATGGCGCACCTAGCTTTCCTAGCCGGGTCTAAGCCAATCCAGGACTATTCCACAAGGCTAGTCTCCCTCTTTAGGCCCGTGCTTGGAAATTTACCAATTTGTATAAAATGTGTACAGGGAAATTCACTTCTAGACAAGCAAATGTGTACCAGTACAATTCAATATAATCAATGCACTTTAATGATGTAAGAACTATAAGCTCGGTGCTTTACGTCTGTAATCAACACTCAAGGTTATGTCTATGGTCTATCAAGCACAAAAGTGTTTATTAAAGCAAGATTTCAAACACAATATATGAATATCACAATATCAGATCAATGTTTCAAATATGCAAGCTAGATGATTCAAACAACCTTAATAAGATGTTCTTAATGTTCTAAGCACAATGGATGTTTGAATGCAAACTTTTAAAATATTTTTTTGCATACAAAAATATAGGCTAAGGTAACTTGCAATGACAATGCAAGAACCACAAGCCACTAAGTCTTCCCACATAAGATTTATCAAATAAAATTGATGGGAGAACTTAAGGTTTTACTCTCAATAATAAAAACAGTAGGCACAACAAATGAGAGTATGAGCTAATGAGGATTAAGTACAAGCACTCTAAATATACTCACAACACTCTAAAGATCAATAAGGATTATGTGTATGAGTGTTTTGGAGTAGTATAGGCTAAAATGGGGTTTTGAATTTTTAGAGAATTTTTCCCTAATCAAATTTGCTAATCCTTGCTAATTAAGACAAATGAACATGTATTTATAGGCAAGGAGGATTTTTTGACCTTTGGGGACACAATGGGTATAATTAAAATTATTTCAAAAGTCATTAAGAAAATTAACCCAGTTTACCCCATTTAAAAACTCAGTAAAAATTATTTTAACCCGCGATGTTCGGTCGCTCGGCCAGAGGTTCGGGTGCCCGAACAAACTCAGCAAAAAATCAAGTTTTTAGTGGTTCGGGTGCTCGAAGAGTGAGTCGGTTGGCCGAACAAAAGTTAGTAGCATTTTTTCATTAGTTCAGGTGCTTGACTCCAAGTTTGGTTAGCCGAACTGACTAATTCAGTCGCCTGAGCCCAATTTGAACATGTTGTTCGGTCGCCTGGGTAGTTAAAAGGTGCCGTGACACCGGTTCGGGTGCCTGGGGGCGATACGCTCAAAATGAGTTCGGGTTCCCGAACACAAAGTCAACATGTTTACAAGTTCGGTCGTTCGTGCCATTTTACACGGCCTGGGTTCGGTCGCCCGAACCCTCTCAATATTCTCTGTTAAGTTCATTTTTAGCCTGAATTGATTCCCTTGATATAATAAGTGATGTTGGAGACTTTCTTATGTGCAAATGTTGGGACCTGGGGTCTTTTCTAAGGTCTTACTGAGTATGCCAAAAACCTGGCGTCAGTCGACCAAAGAGTGTTCCCTAAGGTTTCTACGGTCTTTGAGCTTTAGTACCTACATGCATGTCATGCATTAATTATTACAGACCGTTCCTATATTACTATTACAAACCCATATTGTACAAAATATAAATTTCAATGAATCTTTAGGGTCTTTAGTCTTCAATTCTTCTCATGTACCAGCATATGATCTGACAATATAAACTTGCACACAAACTTGACAGATATAAAATACTAGAGCATTTATCATTATCAAAATCGGTTGTGACCCATAGGGTCAACACCTTATGAGGCACTATATGGTAAGAGATGTCGTTCTCCTTTATACTGGGATGAGATAGGTGAGAGGTGAGTTTTTGGACCAGAAATAGTGTAGCAGGCATACGATAAAGTTTGGATTATTAGAGAAAGAATCAGTGTAGCTCAGAGTCAGCAGAAAATCTATGCAATAATCATCGTCGAAAATCGGAATTCAAAGTAAGAGACCATGTATTTATGAAAATAGAGCTATTAAAAGGTACTATGAGGTTTGGGAGAAAGGGTAAGCTGAGCCCTAGATTTATTAGCCCTTTGAGATACTTTAGAGGGTGGGGTTAGTTGCCCATCGGCTAACCTTACCACCAATTTTATCCAGAATACATGGCGTGTTTCATGTTTGTATGCTAAGAAAATACATCCTAGATCCCTCCCACGTGGTCGGTTATGCAAAGATAGAGTTGTGAATCCCTGACTTATGAGGAGATACCAGTGCAGATCTTAGACAAGAAGGAACATTAATTTCATAATAAGAGAATTCCATTAGTAAAACTCCTGTGGAGGAATCATGCGATTGAAGAAGTTTCATGGGAACTTGAGAAAGAAATACGATAGAAATACCTGCATCTATTTAATGGGGATCAGCAGTAATCACGAAAATATTAAGGTAAGTATGTTAAGTTTCCTTTGTGTAGGTTAGTTAGTACATGTAATAATTTTCTATTAGTAGGTGGTATTTTTGTTTTGGGAGAATTTTCTTGTATATATATATATATATATATATATATATATATATATATATATATTATGTAATCTCCCAGAACCCTGAATGTAACCACGGTATTCTTTCGCCACAAGTGAGGGTAAGTAATAAAATAGGTAGCCCATTTTCCAGAAAGGATGGTGTTCAATATGGATAGTAAATTTCGAGGATGAAATTTTATAAGGAGGGGAGAATGTAGAGACCCGAAGAATTATAGAAATTAAATAATAAAAGAAGGGAGGAAAAAGGATTTTTCAAAAGGAGATTCGGTAGGGTCTCGTCAACGAACAGGCTTCTTGGGCTCATTGACGTGGACATGTGTCTCGTTAACAAGACATTACTGAGAGGGCTGATTTCAGGGCCTGAAATTCATCGACGAGGGATAAGTGTTCGTCAATAAACTCCCTTTATGGACTCGTTGATGAGATGACGTGTCTCGTCGACAAATCCGCACCTTATAAATAAGTTGAGCCCGGGGTTTTCAGCGATAATTTTGCATGAATCTCTTTCTCTCTCTAAGTTTTGACTCTCCCACCTTCTCTTTTCGATTCTGGTTTCGTTCTTCACCAGTTCGACGATCGGAAGTTGCCACACTACTCCTCCGAAGATTCTCTTCAAGTCTGCTAGAGTAGTTTGTTGGTTAGGCTAACTTGGGCACCATCCCAAAATCTGGGTAAGTTGGGTATTCTAAGTTTTATAAGGTATTTGGTGTTTCTAGACAGCGGAAAATGCTTTAGATAGAATAATACTAAATTTTGTTAGGAAAAATATAATTTCAGGGTGTTGAGCAGGGGAACACATAGGTGTAGGTTTGGTTTAAATTTGGGCTTCTTAGTAAGCCAGGTAAGGGGATAAATTAAGTTAGTCTTTTTCATGGAATTATTTATTATTATATAGCGTTTATTTTCAATAAAATATGTATGTTGTAGAACTATGTTTGGGAATACTACTGTTGAACAGGGAAATGATTTTAATACATTTTATAAGAAAATATGATTTCAGAACAAATTGTGAGTATAGAGGGTTATTTATATATGTGTGGCATGAGTATAATATTTCCATGATAATTATGTTATTTTGAAATATTATGATTTTTCCAAGATAAGTATGTTATAACAGTTTTAGGGAAAGCCATAAAAACAGTACAAGAACCATGATTATAAAAATATTTTGTTAACAAGTGCAGATTCCATGTACAAGTACGTCATGTTATGCTGGCGGTGTCATGATTTTTACGTTATGATATGACGACATAAAATGTCATAATTACGCATATTATGCCAAGATTCAAGAAAATATTACCATGTCATGTTTTACTCTGAAATATGAAAATGCTATGTTCAATATCATGAAATGTATTATATGTTATCACAACCCGGATAGCTTAGTTCAGCTTTATGAAGCACGGTACCGTAGCGGTATGTTCACGTTTACTTTTATGTTAGTGCTACCACACATCTTGTGTAGAGTTTGGGAGATGGCATTTGATGTGGCTATATGGGAGTGTCGTAGTTCCCCTGATAGTCTGACACAAGTGGAACAGGCCCATCGTACTTACACTATAACCTATGTTTGATTTAGCATGGTCGGCCAACCATTCCTAGGTCCCGCCTTTGGACCGCACAACCCTGTTATGTAGGAGGTAAGACATGAGGATAGCTAACTATCTATCTATCATGGGTAATAATTCAAGTATGATATGTTTATATAAGATGATTTTTTAGTACATGAATTTAGTATGTTAAACTATGTTATGTTAAATCATGTTTTATTCAAATATGATATAACTATTTATACCTGATATGAATTATGTACTATTTATATGTATATCACGAAAAATACTCATTTTGTCACATACTGATATTAATTTGTCTCCTTTACTAAAAGGTGTCTTACCCTAGCATCACTGTTAGAATTGGTGTATTCCCAAGAGGGGGGGGGGGTGAATTGGAACTTTAAACTTTTCTCCTAGGTTAAATTAGAAGTCAATGTGATTTGGTAACCTAGGGTCTTTCTACACAATTCCAAACGTGCCTATAAATAAAATATTCGGGAATTTAAATCATGCACATCATTCATACCATAACATACACGTGCGATAAATATAAAGTGTGGAAATGTAAACAGACACACAATATGTTATCGGGGTTTGGCCAATTATGCCCACGTTCCCGCCTCTAGCTCACAAGCCTGAGGATTCCACTAAAGGCTCACTTAACGGGTGGAGCGGCACCGATTACAACCAGGTCAATTAGCACAGGGTTGATCTTAACCTTTACAACTAGGTCAATTAGCGGGGCTAACCTCAACCAGCACGCCTTAACTAGATGGTGCACCTAACTTTCCTAACCGGGTCTAAGCCAATTCGGGACTATTTCAAAGGGCTAGTCTCCCTCTTCAGGCTCGTGCCTGGAAATACAAAAGTATGTTCACAATCAATGAAATGGTACAGTGATTATGATTTCATGTAAAGCAGATATGTACAGTTCCGCGCAATCACATACACCACAAACAAGATATAATAAGTAAGCTCAATGTGGTCTAATATATCAACTCTCAAATACATTTGCTATCAATGTAATCAGTGCATGAGAGTGCAAATCAGTATGATCTTTGTATCACAAGATGTTTAACATAAATGTTCAAACAAAGATATCAGTCTAACTTCATATATTTCTACCAGCATATTCTCTCAATCATATAAAGCTTAAGTAATGTATGTGTTTGGTTTGCAAAACGAGTTTAATCTTTGTATTCAGCAAATGATATATAAGTCAATGAATATTGCAACAAAGATTTGACCATATAAACAAATATCTTTTCAGAAGTATGTCAAGATAAATCAACCAAGATATTTGAGAATGTTTCGAAAAAGTGTTTGCAATCCAAAAACAAATACAAACTACCTAAGATATTGCAACGAATGTGCAATACTCAGAATTTTAATACAAGTCTTCTTACGAGAGACTGATTAACAAAGTCCCCTAAGAACACTTAGGTTTGACTCTCAATAAAATTGATTCAATCAAACAAAGATGGAAGAGCAAACCTATCAACACATACACTTAATAAACTTACAAAGAGTTTAAGCAATAGTAGAGGGTAAGTGTGATTGATTGGAGTAAGAGAATGAGTAGTAGAAAATTTTTGTCTTGAGAGAGAATTTTTAATTGGGTTTGTTAATCTCCTTACTAATTTTCCCAAATGGAGGGGTATATATAGACACCCCATGAATTATGATCGTTGGTGATAAGGTTAGGATTATTAGAAAAGTTTTAATGACATTTAGTAATTTTAACCATGTAAAAAAATAGTTAACCACGGTAAAAATATAGGGCAACCCAAGAGCACCGATCCACCAGAACACTTTTGGTCGACCAAAGTTCTTATGGCTCGGTCGACCAGGCTAATTTTGAACTTCAGGGTCGGTCGACCAGAAAGGTAAGCCTAAGGCGATTTTTCCAAAATAGTGTGGTTCGGTCGACCAGGGTGAAAATGAACTAACTGGTCGGTCGACCAGATTGTTGGATCCCACACGTGGGAACTCGGTCGACCAGGTTGGTTTATTTCAAAAGTCTTTTGGTCGACCAGGAAGTCAAACTATTGAATTCAAGGGGTTTTGGTCGACCGGGGTCAAATGACCTTTAGAGGTTTGGTCGACCAAATTGTGCTCAACCTGTTGACCCAAACCGTGTTTGGTCGACCGAGGGTAGAATGAACTACACATGTCGGTCAACCGAAGGTGCACAATTTGTGCATTTCGGTCTTGTTTCATTCCATAATCACCCTACTCAAGTCCCTAACACATACAAGTGTAATGGTGAGTGTCTTAAGGTCTTTTCTTGGTCCTTTGAAGACACCGAAAATATCTGGCATCAGTCGACTTCGGTCGACCAAAGGGTGATCCTAAGGTCTTACTAAGGTCATTTTCATTTTGAGCTTACCTATTAAATCATGCAAGTGATGCATGCAATTATCACAAGCCATAGAACCTAATTACTATTACAGACCCTTTGCATAAGAATGAAATATAATACAATAGAAATTGGGTCTTCAACTTTAATTTTCTCTTTGTGCATTATGATCTGTCAATTTGAGTTTCTGCACATAACTCAAACACCCATTAAATATAACAAGTAATTGTCATTATCAAAACTGGGCGTGACCTATAAGGTCAACAATTACAAATAGTTCAAGAAATCTAGGTAGGAGGGCGGATAAATCCCTGTAGCAGTAGAAGAGGACTAAGCTATCCTATCTATAGGGTAAATGGGTGAGTTAGGGTCAGATGGATTTTTGGGTTATGACCCTAGGATACTTTTTGGTCTTTTTGGGATGTATGAATATATATATGACAGATTTCATAGAACTATGGTATGGTATCTGGTGTTTTGTGACATGTATGTGATTTTATGTTTTCCGCTGCTCAGGTATCAGAGTTGTATGATAGGTATATCCTTTGTACCCATGGGTCTAGGTTGATCATGACCTTGGCAGTTTAGCAGGTTATTAGAATTATTATAAATGTTATTATGTGGGAAAAAAATTATAAATATGCTAAAATAGACAGGTCGTTTCAACTTCAATGAGCATGCATTCTTTATGACTTGTGAAATTAAGTTGAGCTTTAGTCATTCTTTACCAGGTTAATCCCTTGTGCTTGTGAAAAATATAATACCTGAAATTTAACTTGGAAGCACAGTTAGTATCCTTAGTTTGTTATCATCAAAATGAGATTAAGTCTTGTTATGTCAACAATTTTGATTTTGTAAACCCAATGAGAACCACTCAATTTCTTACCAAGAGGGAGTGACACAAAGTTCCAAGTATGAGTTTTATGCAACGCAAAAATTTCCTCAGCCATAGCCTGTTGCCAAAGAGGATCACAAGTAGCCTTCTTATATAAGGTAGGCTCACAAAGTGGCTGAATTGCTGCTAAAAAGGAAGTGAAAGAATCAAAATAAAAAGAATAGGAAAAATCTGGTAACTGAGTGGACTTATAAGCACGCTTGGGATAACGAGACTAATAAGAATCCACAACAACATAAGATTCTTAGGGGACTGTAAGAGGAGCATCGTCATCAACACAATCATGCATCGTCATAACCACCACCACCATCGCCACCATTTTCATCATCAAAGAAAGGGTCAATATGAATAAGGTATAGCTCTGCCATATGAGGATAACTATTAGGAATGGTAAAGAAAGGAATGTGTTTGAGAAAGACAACATGACGAGAGACATATAGTTTTTGAGCAACGGGATCAAAACACCTATAACCCTTTGGTCCCTCTCCATAACCAAGGAAGACACACATGGCAGAACGTGGTGATAATTTAGTACGCTTAACAGTGGGACGAAGGACAAAACATAAGCAACCAAAGACTTTTAGAGAGTAGTAATCAGGGGGGACCCATATAATTTTTCCCAAGGGAAGAGACCAGAATTTTGGGTTGTGGGGATTCTATTAATCAAGTGTACCACTGTAAGAACCACTTCCCCCCCCCCCTCCCCCAAGAATTCACTATGAACCTTATCATATAAGAGAAGAGAGCGAGTTTTTTCAACAATATGGAGATATTTTCTTTCGGCAACACCATTTTGTTGAGGAGTATCAGTACAAAAAGATTGATGAACAGTACCATTAGAGATGAGCAACTCTTAAAGTGCCTTAAAAGTATACTTCCCACCCAAATCAGAACAAAAACACTTAACTACAACAAAGTATAGGGTACAAACAAATGATCAGAAGGCAATATAGATATGGATGAAATCAAATCGATGTTTCATTAAATAGACCCAAAAATATCGAGTATAATCATCAATAAAAGAAACATAGTATCTAGACCCCCCTTTTGTGTCAACAAGGACACGACCCCCACATATGAGAGTGAATTAAATCAAAAGGTGCAACAGAATAAGACATACTATGATTAAAAGGTAATGTAGAAAACTTTGCCAATTTTGCAACCACTACAATTAGAAATATCATATATCTGTAAGTCACCCAAAACATCACTAGATACCAAAAATTTTAAGTGAGATGTCGGCACATGACCAGGTCTAGAATGGGACAAATAAAAAATAGAAGATGAGGAATCCAAGAAAATGAGGAGAGGTCTACTCCCAATGCTGCCACCTGACTAGGAATACGAAGCTCATCCAAAACATATATCCCACCCTCTCTACGGCCTAACCTAATCAGCTTCCTGGATTGAGGATCCTACATATGACAAAAAGTAGAGGAAAAATGAACAGAATAATAAACATTACAAAATTGACCAATAGAGACAAGACTCATGGTTAGTTTAGGAATGTAATAAATATCTAAAAGTGAGAAATTACGAGTACGAATGGAACCAACACCCTTTAAAGCCATAGGAGTGTCATCAGCAGTTAGTATAGAATTTGAAAAAAATAATGGATGTATAGACGATGACAAACTTACTGCAGAAAAATAATCTGCTAAAACTATTTTGTAAGGGCACTCACGCAAGGATCAAATGATGAATCATTACTTGAGTTATCCAATGAAGGGGAAACAAATTCTGTATTTGACTAGTGCCCTCCTGGTCGCCACTGCTAGGGTATTGGACCCCCTGAATGCTAAGATGACTTTCCTCCATTTTGCCACGACTATAAAGTTTGAGTCTTATTCAAAAATTTTGGACATTGAGCCTTCCAATGTCCTTTCTCCTTAGAGAAGTTGCACTCATTTTTGGGGTGAGGCAAAGATCGATTCTGACTGAAAGAAGCTGGTTTAGGAGGAACAGCCAAAATGGATGCAAATGGAGGATATGTTCCCTTTCTAGTATGAGATTTGAGATTAGGCTCCTTAGCCGACAACTCACTGACCACCAAATCAACTAAAGTTAGTGGAACGCTATATAAAATCGATCCATGAATGCCCTCGAAATCATCATGGAGAGCCATCATAAATTGGACCAATTGATGCTCTTACCTACGGGCAATATATAAAGCAAACTTTTGTAATTCCACAGATTATGTGAGAGCCAATTGATCCCAAAGATCAATTATGGCCAAATAAAAATCCTGAACACTTCTATCCTTTTGTTCAAGTGCTCGAATATCAATCCCTAATTGATACTGAATAGCAAAGTTAAACCAAACATACAATCTTGCCAAATGATCCCAAACCTCCTTAGTAGTTTCATATTTTGCCAATTGAATCCCAATGCGACTATCAACAGAATTATTGATCCAAGTAATAACTTTAGAGTTAAAAGTATCCCACACATCCAATAAGTCCTCATATTTATCAATCCCCTCCACAAGTTTACGAACCCGACCCAAGACATAACTCCACATCTTCTTACCCTTTAAGAAATTTATCATCACATAACTCCAATAATAAAAATTAACATCCAACTGCACACTTATAGATTGTAGAGAATCATCTTGTTCACTAGCCATGATGAATAAAAACAAATATACCCAAGATATAATAAAAAAATTAATTTGAGAATGGCAAAAGCGAAACCAAACTTACTAATATTAAGCCAAGCGAGAATCCAACAAAACATAAGTTTAAACTTGAACTAAAAGCAAACCACATTCAAATTTGCCAATAGCCAAAGTCCGCAAGAAAACTAAAATCAAACTGTACGGACATAATATTTTTTTATATGGAACATTGAAGTTGTGATTAAAATTTAATATTTGTGTAGCCAGCGTTTCTCGTCAGAATCATCAGCAACAACGACATGACCTCCACTAGCTGTTATGCAAATGCCATGGGATTCATCATGACGTGTAGTCGGTGAGAGCCAACAAACAGCTCGCCTCCTCTGGCCGCCCCCTTGGCACCGGCAACTACGTTGTCACCGTCGGTCTCGGCACCCAACCTCCTCGTCATCTTTGACACTGGCAGCAACCTCACTTGGACCCAATGCCAACCTTGCTCTGAGTTTTGCTACAACCAAATCGACCCAATCTTCAATCCCTCCACCTCCACCTTCTATTCCAATGCCACTTGCAACTCTGCTGCCTACGGTGACCAGTCCTACTCCAATGACTGGTTCGCCAGGGAGACGTGAAATTTCATAGAGCAAAGCTCTGATACCATGATAGAATTAAAAGAAGCAAAAGATTGGGAAAATAAAAATCTTTCATTGAATCATTAGGGTTCTACAAGAGATAAAGATGACTTATATACCCTACACAAATAAAAGGGAAAAGAACATTCTACCATGATATAATGAAAATAATAATTATTATCACTAACAAAATTCAAGCTTAACTCGTTCAACATTTATTCGACTCTAGTACGACTCAATTAAAGCTCATTGCATATTAACAAAAAGAATAAATTTAATTTAAGTTAAAATAATTCAAGCTCGATTCACTACTATCTGTTAAAAAATATGTCTTAGAATTTTAAAATTAAACATGCAAAATGACACTACATATTTATATATAAATTTAATTGAGTTCTAGGCCCAACTTTTAAATGGGTATTTAAATAAATTCAAAGTGATTCAATCAAATAAAAAAAATGTTTAATTCTTTATGGAACATGCTTTATCAAGAGCTTATTAAATCAACATAGTATGCTCAGGAGCTTACTTAGTTAACAAATTAAATTTTTATTATACAAGCATATTGTAGAGCTATTAACAAGTTAACCTATAAGCTAACTCCATGAGCTTAAGGGTGGCAAAAAGGGTTCATGGCCGGATTTGAGCGGGTTGGAAATGGGTTATGTCATAAACGGGCCAAGACGTAAATTGGTTGGATCGCAAACGGGTCAAGTCGCAAACGGGTCACAACCTTGTAAATCCTAACCTACCCATTTATTAAATGGGCGGGTCACAGGTTACTCGTTTAAAAAAATAATTTAAATATTTTAAAATTTTAAGGAAAATAAATTATCAAGAGTAGATCTCTCATCTCTCAATTAGTCTCTCTCGGTTAAAGAAAAAGAAGGAGGAGGAGGAGAAGAAAAAGAAGAAGAAGGGGTTTAAATCATGTTGACTTTTTGAGTCCGATCCCTATTTTGATGCTAACAAAGCACTCGTATTTCATGTATGCATTTAGTGTATTAACAGGTTTATATCTTAGCACACACATGAGGTACAAGAGAAATGGAAGCCCGAAGGACTTAAAGAACAAATATTCCGACGTATTCCATGAAGAACCAAAAGAGCAAAAGAAGAAGAAAAAGACATTTTTTGTTTTATCTTGTAATGCATTTAATTTTTATATTTGATCTGTAATAATACACATCTTTGCATGATATGACCTAATGCTTAGGACGAACCATAGACTGACCTTGGGAGACCAAATCTTTCAAAGATAAACCTTTTTCTTAAATGCCAAAATCACAAAAAGGTTTTTAAAATAACTGAAGGTCTAAAATAGGGCCAAAATCATGTTTTAACTTGCCTCGATCGACCGACTATTGAGTGTTCAAATTAGCTCAGTCGACTGAACCTAGGAAAAGTCAAGGTTTGACTTAACTTGGTCGACCAACCATTTTTTGAACTTAGCTTCCACGTACCATCGACCTCTAATCTTGGCCCTTCTACCTTCCTCAGCCGACCGGCCAACTAAGAACAAAATGCCCTTAGCCGACCAACCCTAAAGAACTGGAAGACTGGCTCAAGCGTCAGCCAACTGAACCTACAAAGGTTCGGAAAGTTGCCTAGGCCAGCTGACCAGCCCTTTCCACAGCTGATTGAACCCATTTTAAAATTCAAATTGTTGTGTGTGGTCAGCCAACTGGTGCTAGCACCGGTCGACTGAACCTCTCAGGTTGCGATAATTTTCCAGTGCTTATGGCAAGTGTGTCCCCAATGGTAAATTTTTTTAGAAATCTATAAATATCCCCATCATAACTTTGATTAGTAACTTTGATTAGCCAAAAATTTCTCTCTAATATTTTTGGGCTATTTTTAATCAAAGTTCCCCTAAACTATTTTTTAATGCAAAAATCTTTCTTTGGGGAAATTTTTTTTTTTTTTTACACTCTCCAAATCTCTCACTCATTGTTTTTGAAAAATATTTATGGAAAGAGAGCATTCATTTTTTGGCATTTATCTTTATATCCATATGCATTTACTCTCACTTGTTCATCATTTTTTTAAACATTATCTTTGAGAGTAAGCCTTGAGTCTTTCCTATATTATTTCCTTGATAAATATTTAGTGGAAAAGCTTTACATAACTTTGGAATCTTTGCACATCTATTGCAAGATTCAAATGCTCATACAGTATTCATTGCACAAATATTTTTGAACTTAAATCCTAATTTCTCCAAACAATTGTTTTTTGCAAAATCATTATTGGAGAACATATGTATCACATTCAGATCTTTGTAATGTTTTATTATAGTAACCCAGAAAAAAATAAAAATAAAAATAATTAATTAATTTACTAATTAGATTATTAATTAAATGAGATAACAAAATAAATAGTATAACATATATAAATAGATTAGGTGATAGGATATATATATATATATATATATATATAACAAAAAATAAACCTATATATATATATAATATTAATATAATAATAATAAAGTTGGATATATGCAAGTCTCCTGAAGCGAAGTAGAAGAATCAATTTGACTTTAAGGAACCCCTCTCGATGTGAGTAAACTCTCTCTCTCACCCTCATCATCCCCTTCTCTCTCATCAAACTCTTACTCTTTCTCTAAGATTTCTCTCTGTCTATGAGTCAAATCGAAAAAATGAAAACCCACACGAGGTCCCGGCTTTGATTCTGAGCAAGTTAATCGAAGTAGATTTTTCATTTGGGGATCCTAGGCATCACTCTAAGGTTAAGGTCAGAAGTACAAATTATGTTTGTTGTTTTAAAAAAATTTAACCGAATAAATTCTAGTATTTAATTATTAAATTGTAGTATTTAAATTAAATTGCAAGATTAGATTATATTAGATTTTTGGAAATATTCCTCGGATTAAATTAAACTGCAGGATTTGATTATATTAGATTTTTGGAAATATTCTTGGGATTAAATTAAACTGTAGGATTGGATTATATTAGATTTTTGGAAATATTCCTGGATTAAATTAAACTGTAGGATTGTATTATATTATATTTTTGGAAATATTCTTAAAATTAAATTAAACTACAGGATTTTATTATATTAGATTTTTGGAAATATTTCTAAGATTCAGTTAAACTGTAGGGATTTGATTAAATAGAATTTTTGGGGAATATTGTGGAATTAGATTAAACTGCGAGGATTTGATCAAATTGGTGTTTTTAAATATGTTAGAAATTAAATTTAAAAATGGGAAGTGGATCATACCCGTGTTTTTAGAATTTAATCAGTTTAATTAGAGTGTGTAAACCTAGGGATGTTTAAATGGTTATAATTCTGGGGTTGAGCTGATTGAACTAGGAAAATATGATTACAGCGTTTTCAACTCCGAACGCTACGAGCGTTGGTTTAGGGATCTTAGTAGGCACCCTCTCAGTAAGTAGGTAAGGGGAATAAATTATAACATATATTTTTGAAAAATAAACTGGTTGATTTAAAGTATGTAAAAATCAGAATATGGTATATAGTTTTGAAAATTATGAAATGAATTTTTTTCCCTGTGATTATTATATTATAATTTAACAGTTAAAATTTTGTGGCATGAGAAATATGAAATAATAGTTTTATACAGGGAATCTGTTTTATACTGGAATGTCTGGTTTGCACTGAGAAATGATGATATGTGCTATACTTATGTTTTTATATAAATATGTTGATATGAGATTTATACACAGATGTGATTTATAAAGAAGTGTTGTTATAAGAAACACAAATATTTTTTTATATAGATATGGTAATATGAGATATATAGATATGTTTTACCGAGAAATGAAGAAATGTGATATACAAACATGTTTTATACAGAAATGATGAAATCAGACACACATATATGTTTTATATAGAAATGGTGGTACGTGAAATACATAGAAATGTTTTATACTGAAATGATGAGATGATATATGTATATATATATATATATATATATATATATATACATATATCATTATATATATATATATACAGATATGATGAGATATACAAATATGATGAAATATGAATACAGAGAATGTGGAAATGAGAACCCTGATGGACTAGAGTTATTTAGATAGCACCATACCATTGCTAGTATTTGTGTTAGTGCAACCACACATCTGGGACAGGGTGTGGCGAGACAGTCAATTGGGCCTAAAAAGGGTTGTGTTACCCCCTGGGGTCCGTACTAGGATTGGGTAGGCTAGTTGTACTACATATGCGTTTATTTTTTATCCAACCTAGTAGGCCAACCACAGTTAGGTCCCGCCTACGGGCTGCACGATTCGGTCATGTGGGGTGTATACATGACAATGTAGCATGAATATCCTCAAGATGGTTTCTCATTACAGACGCGATAATTGTATGCCATGAGTTACAGATGTGCTGTGGTGTATGTTGGTGGATACTCATGGGCTAAAACATAAATATGAGAATTGAAATGAAAGATGATCAGCCATAAGTTACGGACGCATTGTGCTATATGTTGGTGGATACTCATAGGCTAAAATATGCATATAAGAAATGAAACGATAAAATTAACAGCCATGAGCTATAGACACGTGGTGTTATATGCTGGTGGATGGTCATGAACTATATGATTATAAGAAATGAAAGCTTTTGAAAAAATGTTGATATATGGTTATGAGAAATGATTTGAAAGCCTATGAAACTATGATATATTTATGTATGATTATGACTACATATCTATATATTTTTCTCAGTTGATATAATTATTTGTGATGAATATAGTATGATATATTAAACTCATGTTGCAACACACTGTGAGTAATTTATTCCATCTTACGGAGAGGTGTCTCACCTAGAATCTAAACATTTCAGGAAATTAGGATAGATGAGCCGAGAGAGCTCCGAGGTAGAGGAGATCTTGTTACCCTAGTATTCAGGGTAAGTTTTGGTGAGATCTGTCATTTGTATAGTGGTATTTTGGGGACTCCTTGTATTATACCAAAGCCTAGATCTGGTGAGAGGGTTGTTGATGTATTTTGATGATGTTAGTACTCATGTATTTTGAAGATGTTAGTACTTTGGTATTTTGGTTGGGATTGTATATATATATATATATATTGTGTTTCCACTGCCTAGTATTATTATTGAGTTATTGATGGATCACTTGGTACCCCACTTCGGGTCAGACCATATTGACATATGGTATCAGAGATGTTTGTGATATTCGAAAGCTGATTGATCATTGTTTATTATTTTTGCTAAAAAAATGGTAGGATTAATTAAGTCGTCACATTTTGGTATCAGAGCCTAGGATGGTAGGTTCTACAGATTTCAGCGGAATGTAATACTAGAGTATAGAAATGGATCTTGATGAGAGTAGGAGATGGGTAGACTGGGATATGAGTCAGTCATTATTGGAGGGTAAGATTGAAATTTAGGGTTCTATCTTGTAGCTTGGAGGTAGGAAATTCCGTGGTGGATTCTGTGATTTTCCTAAGGTGACGATTTCAGGAAAGCCATGGTAAACTGTCGCCGGTTCCTTTTTTTGATTGGTAAGACTGAATCCTAAATTAGGAAGTATGAGGACGTTAAGATGAATGGATATAGGAGAATATCTTATGGTTCTTACTCTGATGAGTGTATTGGTTGTGTTATGATGATAGAGTTCTAAGACCGTTTTGTTTCATTTTCAGGATGGACCCTAGAAGTAGTAATGTACATGCTGGAGGTGATGATGGAGGACCTTCCGGTATGGGCGGTGGATATTCAGATGCGGTGCTACATAGTGTCACCCAGCAAGTGATGACAGAAATGGCCAAGAATTCCGGGAAACGGGGCTGCACGATTGAACAGTTTACACGTATGAATCCCCCGTCATTCTCTAGAGGGGCTAACCCATTCATGGAAGAGAATTGGGTCTAAGAGATTGAGGAGATGTTGTCAGTTCTCACTTGCACCAAGGAGCATAGAGTATCATCATTCCTCACTTTTAAGTTTATTGGTGAGGCAAAATGATGGTAGAGATCGGCGAGATTGCTAGAGGGGCAAAGGCCTGTGCCTATAGCTATGACCTGGAGCCACTTCAAGGAGATATTGTTCGAGCGGTATTTCCCTGCTACTACTCGAAATGCTAAAGTGGCGAAATTTTTGATTTTGATCTAGGGACACATGAAGGTATAGCAATATGCTACTAGATTCATCGAGTATTCCGTTTTTCCCCATAGATGGTCCCAGACGAGGAAAAGAAGGTGAAGAAATTTGAGAATGGCATGAGGCATGGTATATATTAGCAGGTAGTGGCTTTTCAAGTCCATATTTTTTAGAAACTAGTAGATAAAGCCACAGTTATAGAGACCAGCTTACAAAGAGGTGCTGAGGCACAGAGTCAGAGGAAAAGACCCACGCCTCCCGATTTTCAAGCAGGTACTAGCTGAGGCCCTTGGAGGAGGCATGGTGGTAGAGGAGGTCATAGGTAGGGGATGGGAGACCGAGCTATACAAGGAAAAAGCATTGTACCCTCCCTGTCCTATGTACCACAGAAGACATCTAAGAGAATGCTGGGCCAGAGAGGTGATTTGTTATCAATGTTGTCGATCTAGACACATAGCACGAGACTGTCATGCACCACTAGGCAATGCACCTGCTCCTAGATTGTACCAAGGAGATAATCAAGCACCCGAGGCGGTCAGCAGAGGAATACCACCCCAGCACGTGTCTCTGCTCTAACATCGGGAGACGCAGAGGCGGCTGGCGATGTAGTGACAGGTATTATTTCAACTTTGTCATATAAAGCTATTATTTTATTTGATTCAAAAGCGACTCACTCCTTCATAGTCCATGAGTTTATCAAGTTCTGTGGAATAGAAACTCAACCCTTAGATGTCCGTTTATCAGTGACTATGCCAACTAGGACTATAGTGTTGTGTAGGAAGGTACTCAGAGACTGTCCAATCTGTATTCAAGGGAGGTTCTTTCCAACTTATTTTGTAGTCATAGACATGCATGATTTTGAGGTAATTCTGAGAATGGATTGGTTAGCTGTTAACTATGCCAGCATTGATTGCTATTAGAAAAGGGTAGTATTCAGATCTCAAGGAGAACATGAGTACAAATTTATGGAGACATGTGTGCGCACCCCACCACAGATATTATCAGCCATTTAGGTGAGGGGGTTGTTATTGGAGGGATACCAAGGGTACCTAGCCTGTGTAAAAGAAGTGCCGGAATGGGAATTAAATTTGGAGAGCATATCCCGATAGTGAGGATTTTCCTAATGTGTTATTGGGGGATTTATCGGGACTACCTCCTGATCATAAGGTAAATTTTGCTATTGACCTATCTCTGGGAACAATGTTGATTTCTAAAACTCCGTATAGAATGGCGCCCACAGAATTAAAAGAGTTGAAAGAACAACTATAGGAATTGTTAGATAAGGGGTTTATCAAGCCCAGCATGTCACCCTGGGGAGCTCCGATATTGTTTGTAAAAAAGGAAGATGGGTCGATGAGAATGTGCATAGACTACAGAGAGATAAATAAAGTGACAATTAAGAATAAATACCCGTTTCACTGCATTGATGACTTATTTGATCAGCTTCAGGGGACACAAACTTTCTCGAAGATTGATCTACGATTTGGGTACCATCAAGTAAAGGTCAGGGTGGATGACATTCCAAAGACAGCATTCCAGACTTGGTATGGCCATTATGAGTTCATGGTTATATCGTTCGGACTAACAAATGCTCATGCTGTATTCATGGATTTGATGAATAAAGTTTTCCATCAGTACCTGGATCAATTTGTTGTAGTTTTTATTGATGACATTTTTGGTATATTCAAAGAGCCTTAAGGAGCACTAGGAATATTTAAGAATGGTTCTTCAGGTGCTGAGAGAAAGAAAGTTGTATGCAAAATTCAAGAAGTGTGAGTTCTAGTTGAAGCAAAACACTTTCCTCGGACATGTGATGTCTAGGGGTGGCATCTCTATGGACTCGAGCAAGATTGACGTGGTAGTGGATTAGACACGAATGAAGAATGTGTACAAGATTAGAAGCTTCTTAGGACTGGCAGGATACTATTGCCGATTTGTAGAAGGATTCTCAAAATTGTAAGGCCCTTTGACCAGATTGACCAAGAAGAATGCAAGGTTTGAATGAATGGATGAGTGTGAATAGAGCTTCTAGGAGTTAAAACAGTGACTCATCTCTACACCGGTTCTAATGATTCCTTTGGGAGAAGAAGGTTTTGTAAGTTATAGTGATGCATCACACAAAGGACTCGGGTGTGTTCTGATGCAGCGGGGGAGAGTTGTAGCTTATGCTTCATGGCAGCTTAAAGAATATGAAAAGAATTATCCTACCCATGATCTAGAGTTAGTAGTGGTGGTTTACACATTAAAAATTTGAAGACATTATTTCTATGAGGGTAGGTGTGAGATCTTCTCAGATCTTAAAAGCCTGAAGTACTTTTCACACAAAAGGAATTAAATATAAGTCAGAGGAGATGACTAAAGCTGATTAAAGATTATGACTGCTGTGACGACCTACTTAATTTCCATAGAATTTTTTTCCCACAATACAATAAAACCCTTATAACAAATCCATTATACCATAATCCATTTAGACCCGTGGGTACCAGAGATACATCAGAAACACATAATAGAAGCCTAAGTAGTAGGAAACATACAATCATAACATCATAAATACAAAATCAATACTAGAGTTACTACATCCACTATATTTAAGTATATACACCCCAAAAAGAAAGACCTAGGGACATTTCTCACAAAATCCAACCGTCCCCACCAAAACTTACCCTTCAGAGAGGGCAGATCAATGGTACTATATCAGCCGAGCTTTACCTGCTCTCCTACTAGGGGTTCCTGAAATATTTATAAAATTTTGGGGTGAGACACCTCTCAGTAAGGGAAATAAACTAATATTAGTGTGTGACAACATGAGCATTTTTGTGTTGTACATATAATCATATACATATATATAACCAGTAAAACTGTATGTATCATATATGGGAAAACATGTATACTCATTCAAAAGCAGAACATAAAGGATTTCTGATGGCATAGATCATCTCATATAATAATAATACAAAACCACCCTGGTAGGTTAGCTGGCTGTTGTCATGTATTACCACCACATAACTGGGTTGTGTGGCATGAAGGCGGGACCGGACAATGGTTGGCCGACCACTGCTAAGTCAAAAGTATAGTCTGTAAGTCTGATGGGTCTGCCAGACTTGGTCCATACACCAAGGGCGCTCACACTTCTTAAAACCACATCGACCATCCAACCTCACACCACTCCGTACAACAGTGTTAACACAAATATCATGATAAATCATGAACATATAGCATCGGTACCGTGCAAGTGCTAGCCTAGACCAAGCCAACAAGGTTTTGATAACATATAACATATACTAAAACTGTGATACATGGATATTTCATACCATTAATTATCAAATCAATCATATCATTTTGCATATATACGTATATCATGAAAATCATCGGCCCGTACGCCAGTATTTCATATTTTACCATAGCTCGGCCCGTAAGCTGGCAAACATATTCATAGCTCGGCCCGTACACCGACAAACATATCCATAGCTCGGCCTGTACGCTGGCAAATCATATCCATAGCACAGCCCGTACGCGGGCAAAATATATCTATAAGCTCGGCCCATACATCGGCAAATCATATAAAAATCTCGACCCATATGCCGGCTTTATTATAAAAATCCACATCATTATCATATTCCCAAAAAATAATATTTCATTATAAATTCTACTCATGCCACACGAAATAGGTTTTTCGTATATTTAACATACCATTATTTTCAACAGTATTTCTCAAATATAAAACATATATAAATATAAATATTTTCCTAAAATCAAATGTTGTAATAACATACCTAAATTTTCATAAAATAACTAGCTTAATTTATCCTCTTACATAATTCTTGAAAAGCCTCTAAGAGAAATACTTCTGCATCCGCAGGGTTCCCTGTTCAATATCTTAAAAATGACATTTCCCAGAGCTAAAGTTTAGTATTTCTATGCGTACCACACTTTCTACAACTATCAATTAGCCAAATATTGAGTAGAAAGCCTTACCTTAAATCTGGGATGATTTCCAACTTGGCCCCACCGACGATCCACTCCAGCAAATTTGAAGGGAACTCTCCCAGGAGTGTCGTGGTGGCTTTAGATCGTTGAACCGGCATAAATTCGGCCCAAAAACTTAGAGAGAAGGAGGAGAAATCGAAGGGAGAGAGAGAGAGAGAGAGAGAGAGAGAGAGAGAGAGAGAGAGAGAGAGAGAGTGAATTATGCGGCCAAAATAAGCTAAAAATTGCGTTTAACCACTATTTATACGTTGGCCTTCATTGACGAGGTCATGAAGACAACTCATCGACAAACTATATCCTCGTCGATGAAATCCAAAATCCCCCAAACCCCTACTCGGTATTTTCTTATTGACGAAACGTACCCTCGTCGATGAGCCCAATTGTAACTTCGTCGATGAACTCTTCGCGTTCGTCGACAAGGCCTGCTGCCTTTTTCTTTTCCTTTCAAATTTCTATTTCCTCTCTCTCTAATATTATTTAAATATTATAATTTCTTCGGGTCACTACATTCTCCCCTTCTTATAAAATTTCTTCCTCAAAATTTACTGTTCACGTGACTCATCATTCCTTAAAACAAAGCGGTCTACTTATTTTATTACTTACCCTCACTTATGGCAGAGGAATACCGTGGTTACATTCCGAGTCCTAGGAGATTACATGTACAAAAGAAAATTCTCCCAAAACTAAAATTCCACTTACTAATTAAACTTTTACATGTACTCGCAAAAGAAATACTACCTAACTACTTACATTATACCTGATTAGACTTCTTGGAATAAGTGTGGATACTTCTGCTTCATCTGCTCCTTAGATTCCCAAGAAGCCTCTTCAATTGTATGATTCCTCCACAAAAATTTTACCTGAGGAATCTCCTTGTTACATAACTGTACTTTCCTATCCAGAATCTATACTGGTACCTCCTCATAAACCAGTGAATCACTGAGCTCTAATTCACCATAACTGATATTATGAGAAAGATCTAGGATGTATTTCCTCAACATAGAAACATGGAATACATCATGGATTCTGGACAACACAGGTGGCAAAGCTAGCCTGTAGGCAACCAACCCCACTTTATCTAGAATCTCAAATGGATCGATAAACCTAGGGCTAAGTTTACCCTTCTTTCCAAATCGCATAATCCTTTTCAATGGAGCTATTTTCAAAAATACATGATTGCCAACTTCAAATTCTAAATTCCTACAGCGATTATCAGTATAACTCTTTTGTCGGCTCTGAGCTGCACTGATTCTCTCTCTGATGAGTTAAACTTTATCACATGCTTGCTGAACGAGCTCTGGTCCTACAACTCACCGCTTACCCACTTCATCCCAACATAAAGGAGATGACATCTCCTACCATATAGAGCCTCAAATGGTGCCATGCCAATGCTGGACTGGTAACTGTTATTATACACAAACTCTACCAGTGGCATGAACTAAGTCTAGCTACCCCCAAAATCTAATACGCATGCTCGGAGCATATCTTCCAATATTTGTATTGTCCTATCAGTCTGTTCGTCCGACTAAGGATGGAATGCTGTACTAAAAGACAACTGAGAACCTAGTGCTTCCTACAAACTCTTCTAAAAATATAATCTAAAGCGTGGGTCTCAATCTGACACAATAGATACTAGCACCCCATGTGAACGAACTATATCTTGAATGTAAATATCTGCCAACCTATTGAGGGAGTAGTTGTTCTTGTTAGGCAAAAAGTAGGCGGTCTTAGTCAAACGGTCAACAATCACCTAGATGGCATTCTGGCCGTGCAACGCCATCGGTAGTACTGACACAAAATCAATAGATATATGATCCCACTTCCACTCTGGGATAAATAATGACTGCAACTGCCTTGCTAGCCTCTGGTGTTCAAATTTTACCTGCTGGCACATCAAACACTGGGCTACATATTCAGCAATCTCTTTCATCATACCACTCCACCAGTACGATTCTCGCAGATCCCTATACATTTTCATACTACTTGGATGAACTGTGTATAAAAATCTGTGGGCCTCCTTCAGAATGGTCCTCTTAACATCCACATCAGCAGGAACACATAATTTGGAGTGGAACCGAAAAGCTTCGTCATTTGCAATACTGAATTTCTCCCCTTGACCACTCTGCACTCTGTCCATCACCTTTGCTAATTTTGGGTCTTCTTTCTGAGCAACTTTAATTCCTGCAGAGTAGGTTGCACTACTAAACTAGCAATGTGAGCCTGAGAACCACTCTAAACTAATTTGATGCTGAGTCTCTCTAGATCTATCATGATCAGACACTAGATCTCCATACTCGCCAATGCTGATTCTCGCGATTTCTTGCTCAACGCATCAACTACCACATTTGCTTTCTCTAGGTGATAATTGATAGTGTAGTCAAATTCCTTAATTAGCTCCAACCACCTTCTCTGCTTCATATTCAATTCCTTGTGTGTGAAAAAGTACTTCAGACTCTTGTGGTCGGAAAAGATCTCACACCGCTCGCCATATAGGTAATGCCTCCAAATCTTTAATGCATGTACTATCACAGCTAATTTGAGATCATGGGTAGGGTAGTTCTTCTCATATTCTTTCGACTATCTAGACACATATGCCACCACCCTGGCATGCTGCATCAATACATAGCCAAGTCCCTTTAAGGATGCATCACTGTAAATGACATAACCGTTACCCCTTGACGGGATGACTTATACTGGTGTTACGACCAATCTCTGCTTCAATTCCTAGAAACTCTACTCACAGCTATCATCCCACTCAAATCCGACATTTTTCCTAGTCAGTCATGTCAGAGGTCTTGATAATGCTGAGAAACCCTCAAAGAAACGATAGTAATACCCAGCTAACCCCAAGAAACTCCTGATCTTCTGGACATTCCTCGGTCTAGCCCAATTCACTATCGCCTCGATCTTACTAGGATCCACGGAGATGCCATCTTTAGATATAACATGCCCTAATAACACAACCTTCTTAAGCTAGAATTCACATTTAATGAACCTGGCATATAACTTCTTTTCCCGTAGCGTTTGCAGAACCTGCCTCAAGTGTGACTCATGCTCCTCATAGCTCCTCAAATAGACCAGTACATTATCAATAAAAACAACAACAAACTGATCTAAATACGGATGAAAAATCCAATTCATCAAATCCATAAATATGGCAGGAGCATTCGTCAGACCAAATGGCATAACAAGGAACTTGTAATGCCCGTACCTGGTCCTGAAGCGTTCTTCGAGACGTCTTCTACTTTCACTTTCACTTGATGATAGCCTGATCTAAGGTCAATCTTTGAATACACCCATGTACCCTGGAGCTGGTCAAACAAATCATCTATACGAGGTAGAGGATACTTGTTCTTGATTGTCACTTTATTAATCTCCCTATAATCTATACACATCCTCATAGACCTGTCTTTCTTTTTCAAAAATAGAATTGGAGCTTCCCACGGAGATACATTGGGTCGTATGAAGCCCTTATAAAGCAGATTTTGTAACTGATTCTTCAATTCTGCTAACTCTACTGGTGCCATCTGGTAAGGTACTTTAGAAATCGGTGCTGTACCTAGAAGTAAATCGATAGGAAAATCTACCTCGTGATTAGGTGGCAATCCTGGTAATTCCTCTAGAAAAACATTCGTAAACTCTTTTACTACAAGTGTGCTAGCAAGTTTCAATTCATTCTTTGATACCTCCTTTACAACAGCCACAAACCCCTAGCAACCACTCATTAGTAGTCTCCTCGCCTAAATAGTTTAAACTAGCTGAGGCGGGGATTGCACTCGCGACCCTACGAACCTAAATTCTGCTATTCCCGGAGGTCTGAATATCACTTCTCATGAATGGCACTCTATGCTGGAAAAATTAGCTGCTAGCCAATTCATGCTGAAGATCACATCAAATTTATGCATATCCAGCACTATTAAATTGGCAGACAGAATTTCCCCTTGAATATCAACTAAACAACCCCGGAGCACCCTACTACACCTCACTGCCGACCTAATCGGTGTAGATACCAATCGTTCAGTATTTAACAATTGTGTTTTTGCCCCACATAGTCTAGTGCACCCTGAAGAAACAAACGAGTGTGTGGCTCCTGAATCAAACAATGCAATAACTTTAAAAGAAATCATACTAACCATACCTGTCACCACATCGCCTGCCATCTTAGCATCATCCGGCTTCAGAGCGAATACTCTAGCTAGAGCCATATTCCTTTGCTAGCCCCCATGTGGTTCCTGATAACCTCCCTTGTATGGTATGGGAGCAGAAGCTGCATCTGGTGGTGTAGGGCAGTCTCGCACCATGTGACCTAGTCTACCGCAATGATAGCAGACCACACCACCTGCTCAACACTCTCCCAAGTGTCTCCTACCACACGTATGACAAACTGGAGGACCCTGCCCTACCTGCACCTCGCGTCCTCCCGTCTCCTGCCTTCGCCCTCTGCCATGATTTCCTCTCCTCCACTGACCCTATCTAGGACCCTGCTGGTAGCCTGAAGATGTAGATCTCTTCCTCTGTCTCTGCTTTTCTACATCCAAACGCTCACTAAGCACTGCCAAAGCTGCTCTGTCGACTAACTCAGCAAAATCCTGGATTCGTAGCACTACCACTTGCTTGAATATACTTCACCTCAAACCTTTCTCAAACTGCCTCACATTTTTCACCTCATCAAGGACAATATACGGGGAAAAACAAAAGAGCTTGATGAAACACGCAGCATACTACTGGACTGATAACTATCCCTGCTTCAGACTTAGGAACTCTTCTACTTTAACATCCCTGACAATAGCTAGAAAATATCTATCAAAGAATAATTCCTTAAATCGATCCCAAGTCATGGCTATCGACACAGTCCTCTACTGTTCCAAAAGCCTCACAGTAGCCCACCACCTCTCAGTTTCTTCTATCAGTTTATAGGTGGCAAAGAGGACCCTTTATTCCTCAGTACACTACAACACAGCCAAGACTTTCTCAGTCTCCTATATCCAGTTCTCAGCGGCTACAGGATCGACTCCTCCTGAAAAGGTCGAAGGATTCATCTTCATAAACTTCTCGATAGTGCACCCATGGCCAACCGATGGACCACCCTGCTCCCTCGAGCTCCTAGCGGTCTCAGCCATAACCTACTGAGTCATGCTACGTAATACTGTGTCAGAATATGTACCGCCTGCACTTGATGGCTCTACACCATCACTGCCACTTGCATGGGCACTACCTCCTCCTGGATCCATCCTGAAAATAACAATTGAAACTCAGTAATCTTATCCTTCTAATTTACCCGCTTAACCTAGCCTCTTATCTTAACACTCTCAACTTATTTTTAACCCCAGTCCTACATTCTAGGAACATAACCCGACAATAGCTTACTATGGTTTTTCCTTAAGTCGTCACCACGGAAGTCCTACCTCTAGATTGTAGAACAAAACCTTAAATCATTACCTATACTCTGGTATTGTTTCCGCTGCATTCTAAAGTCTTCTGAACCTAGTAACATAGGCTCTGATACCAAACTATGACGACTTGCTTAATTTCCATAGATTTTTTTCCCCAAAATACAATAAAACCATTATAATAAATCTAGAAGATCATAATCCACCTAGACCCGTGGGTACCACGAATACATCAGAAACACATAACATAAGCATAAGCAGTAGGAAACATACAATCATAACATTATAAATACAAAATCAATACCAGAGTTACTACATCCACTATATTTAAGCATATACATCCCAAAAAGAAAGACCTAGAGACATTTCCCACAAAATCCAACTGTCCCCACCAAAACTTACCCTTCAGAGAGGGCAGATCAACGGTACTATATCAGCGGAGCTTTACTGCTGGCTGACTTTCAATGCCTTCTTCTTTTTATTTGAGGCTTTCACAAGCTTGGGAAACTCAGGTTTGATGTGTCCAACTTCTCAACAGTTGTAGTATATTGGTGGATCCTCCTTCTTTTTCTTCATGCTTTTCTCTCCTCTTTCCGATTTAGAGTTCCAGAATTTTCTGCTGAACTTCTTGTTCTTCTTCAAGAACTTCCCGAACTTCTTTGTTAGCAAGGTCATGTCATCATCCATTTTGGAATCACTTCCTTCAGTTGAATAGCTTGATGATGCCTTAAGTGCAGTGACCTTCTTTGCTTTGCTTTGCTCATTTTTCCTCTCGTTTATTGCAAGCTCATAGGTGATAAGAAATCCAATGAGTTCGTCCACCGACATCTCCTTAAGATTTCTCCCTTCTACTATCTCCATAGCCTTCACTTCCCACACTAGAGGCAATCCCTTGAGTATTTTCCTGATCAACTCATAAGTAGGGTAAGTCTTTCCAAGAGCATTTAAAGAGTTAATGATGTGTGTGAATCTAGTGTACATGGATTGTATGGATTCATTAGTCATCATTTTAAATGCTTCATATTCACTAGTGAGCATGTCTATCCTACTATCCTTGACTTCCTTAGTGCCTTCATAAGTAACTTCTAACTTTTCTCAAATTTCTTTAGCTGAGTTACATGCCATTGCCCTATTAAATTCATTAACATCTAATGCACAGAAAAGTAAGTTCATGGCAGTGACATTGATTTGTACTGACTTCCAATCATCTTCAGTATATTCATCTTCAGTTTTAGGTACATTAATCTTATCAATAATTTTCATAGGAATGTGATTTCCCTTAGTCACTATTTTCCAAACCTTCCAATCTACATTCAGTAGATATATGCTCATCCTACGTTTCCAATAGGTGTAATTTACACCACATAAAATAGGTGGTCTAGTGGATGAGTGTCCCTTACCGAATGGAGTTACACCAATGTGTGCCATGTGATCATTTTACAAATTAACTATCAAGTCTATGTATACCCTCTCTGATACCAATTGTTGAATCAAGTGTAATCCCAAGAGGGGGGTGAATTGGGTATTTAAAAATTCTTTGACGCTTTTTTATCACTTAAACTCTTCTTATATCTTTACCAATGAAATCTTGTTACTCAATTACTTATGTGCAAGGCTATCCAACCTATACATGAAATATAACAATTTAAATGCAGTGCTGAAAGTAAAGAGTAAAGGGAAGAAAGAAGACAAACACGATTTTTACGAGGTTCAGCCAACTTGGCCTATGTCCTCGCCTTGAGCAACCACTCAAGGATTTCACTAAATCCCTGCTCCTTAAATTGGGTTGGAGCTTCCCTTACAATCTGTTGCTTACAAGAGGTACAACTTCCTCCTCACCGGCTGCTTACAAGAGATACAACTCTCTCCTCAAACCCTGGTTCACACACCGAACCGTGTATACAATAGATTCTGAAAAACAACACCCAAAAAATGCTTCTAAACAAAGAATTTGTGAGTACAATTCAAATTCCTAATACATTAACATATGATATAAACTTGAAGTTTAGAATGTATGGAAATGATATAATCGTTTTATGTATGATATGCTTCAACACACGAAGCCTTCTTTATAAAAAACTCCCAATTAAAGAAATATTAGAAATGCGTTGCAGTGTATTAGGGTTCTAGTTCACTTTGTAAAGATGCACAAATATGTCTAATGTGAACTTGTTAAAAGCTTTATCTTGAATGTTTTATCAATCTATATCAAAAAGCTTTTTATCAAATACTTAATCACAACCCAATCTTTGTAATATGTAAATATATACGATATGTAATTCAAAGATCAAAATACTGAGTATTTGGTTTTCCATACAAAATATCCTTCAATACGATAAATATTTATGAATACCAAGGATATATATTCAAGTGTTTTAATATATCCAAAATATGAATCTTTTAACTTAATACACACTTGAATCAAACCAATCAATCGATCACACAACCCAAATCAAGTAATAATCTTGTTTAAAAAATAAATATGTATATGTATATGCACATTCAAGATCAACATTTTAATACTTAATCAAAAATAGATTTTTCAATAATAAGCTCTATGAACACTATATATATACATATATATGTATACTCTTGAATCAAAGACCAATCAACCAAAAGCTAAACAACTTTCTCAAGTAATGATCTTTTCAAAAACAATATGTATGTGCACACTCATGATCAAACTTTTCTAATGATGTTCAATAACAAGTAATGAGATGAGAAGTTCCTGAAAATAATAACTTGAATGATCAAACCTCAATACTAGAATGAAAATCTAGATGAGTAAACAAGTTCCCTTCAAGATTCTAAGTTGATATGCCCAAGTTTGATGATTAGAAATTGAAGTGTAGGCAATCGTCAATATTCTTTCAACAAGATGTGTTCTTCTCTTTCTTGTGTGTCTTAGCTTTGTTCTAGGGTTTAGATATTCAGTATATATAGTGTCTTACCCTTAGGATTAATCTCAATCGTTGGATCAAAGAGATAACTCGCGAGTTCATTTAATAAAAATTGAAATTTTAAGTTTCTCGTAGGTTTAGGCGCCTGAGGGTGAATGCCCAGGCGACCGAAGTTCCTTGACCCTTTAAAAAATTAGCTTCGAATACAGGGTCAGGTGCCTAAAGAGAGGAGTTTAGGCTCCTGAAGCTAGGTCAGGCTTTGAGGTACCAAGGTCAGGAGACCGAAGTTCCTCAGCTAACTTGCTGTGTTTCCCATTAATTCTTTAGGCTACCAAACTTAATCTTCAAGCTCCTGAAGAAATTCTTCAAGCTACTGAGGGTGAGTTCAGGCTACTGAAGTCCTCTTTTTCTCAAATTTCCTTTTTTAATTTAAAAATATGTTTTGCTCTTTTTCTTGGATCTTTTATAAAACATATTTTGTATGATTTTAAAAGTATTTCTAAGTGCATGAAAGTCCCCTAATGATATACATGAAATGCATGAATTCTAAAATCATTCTATGTTTTGTTAAGCCTGAAATTAAATCATATAAAAATATAAGTACATGATTTCTAAACACCCATTCCCAAGATGTTCTTGAACTTTGCCGCTTGCATCTTGATTCTCGTACTCCTTGAGTTCCATGGATCTTGCCAAGATATGTTAGCTTTACTTTGTGGCGTCCATGACTCGTTATCCTTCCGTGCATACTTAATATAGTTCCTGTTCACAAACTCAATGCACAAATCAAATACCAAGTGATATGTCATTATCAAAACAGGATTGGACTCGTAGAGTCAACAATCTCTCCCTTTTTTATGATGACAAGGCACTAGCAAAAATATATGTAATGGGTTACGCCAAAGAAGGCTCCCCCTCAATTAATGCATCAAATATTCCATGAATGACAATATGCTCATGATGTTTCAACAATTTTTGTTATTATATTTTTCCCCCTTTTTGCATAGTTAGTGTTACCAGCAGTTTTTGCTTCCATTCTATTATTTTTGCTTTCATTCTATTATTTTTGCGCCCAATTTTCTCCCCCTTTTGACATCAACAAAAAGGTGTAAACTAATAAAACATGAGTAGATGTACCCTTATGTTCTTCTCCCCTTAGAAATCTTAAGGTTTTAAATGTGTCCAATTTTTTATTAATGTAATACCAAGTGATTATATTGTAAGTGACATTGCTCCCCCTGAATTATATCATCTAACATAATTCTAAGCAACCTCTCGACTATGCATGAGACCTAATTCACGCCTAATTTGGATAAACATATCCTTCACAAGTGGTTTCAGGAATATATCTACCCATTGTTCATCCATGCATACAAACTCTAGTGTCACATCCCCTTTTTGCACATGGTCATGAAGAAAGTGATGTCGTATTTCTATATGCTTAGTTCGTGAATGTAATATGGGATTCTTTGAAATATTTATCGCACTCGTATCATCGCATCTAATAGGGATTGTTTCATAACTTAATCCAAAATCCTTCAGTTGTTGTTTCATGTAAAGCATTTGAGCACAGTAACTACCTGCCGTTATGTATTCAACCTCAGTTGTGGAAAGAGAAACTGAATTTTGTTTCTTGGAAAACCAAGAGACCAAGGAATGTCCTAAGAAATGACAAGTACCTCTAGTGCTCTTCCTATCCACTTTGCTACTCGCAAAATTAGCATCTGAATAACTAATAATCTCAAAGGATGTGTACTTAGGATACCATAACCCAATGTCCACGGTTCCTATCAGGTATCTAAGTATTTGTTTAACAGCTAGCAAATGAGACTCTTTTGGTGCAGACTGAAATCTTGCGCACAACCATACGTTAAACATTATATCAGGTCTACTGGCAGTTAGGTATAACAAGCTACCTATCATTCCACGATATAGCTTGACATCTACTGGTATACCTTGTTCATTTTTGTCTAATTTCAATGAAGCGATCATAGGTGTACTTAGTATTTTTCCATCTTCCATATTAAACTTTTTGAGTAAGTCTCTAATATACTTTGATTGATTTATGAATATTCCATGATTTGCTTGTTTGATCTGAAGTCCTAGGAAGAAATTTAGTTCACGCATCATGCTCATCTCAAATTCATTTTGCATGCTATTGGCAAATTCATTACACAATTCTTTATTTGTAGTGCCAAATATGATGTCATCTACATATACTTGCACTAGGAGAATATCATCTTTCTTAGACTTTATGAACATGGTTGTATCTATCTTTCCTTTTATAAATTCATTTTCTAATAGAAAACCGCTTAGCCTTTCATACCAAGCTCTAAGAGCTTGCTTTAAATCGTACAAGGCTTTTGTCAGTCTATAAACATGATTAGGATTTTTATGACTCTCAAAACCTGGGGGTTATTCTACATACAGTTCTTCATTTATGTAACCATTTAAAATTGCGCTTTTGACGTTTATTTGATATAACTTGAAATCCTTAAAAGCTGCATATGCTAAAAGCATTCGTATAGTTTCCATCCTAACTACAAGTGCAAAGGTTTCTTCAAAATCTATGCCTTCTTCTTGATTATATCCCTGAGCTACTAATCTAGCCTTATTTCTCACAACTACTTCATGTTCATCTTTCTTATTCTTATATATCCATTTGGTCCCTATGATTGACTTATCCTCAGGTCTGTCCATACTTTGCTTCTCTCAAATTGATTTAATTCTTCTTGCATGGACAGCACCCAAGATTCATCCTCTATAGCTTCACTTACATTCTTAGGTTCTTCTTGAGATAGAAATGCAAAATGACTAACCATGTTCCTACGAGATGAGCGAGTGGCTACTCTACGTAATGGTTCACTTATTATTTGATCTATGGGATGATTCTTTATGTATTTCCATTCTCTAGGTGGTTCATTAACCTCATTTTCAGTTTGATCAATTTCAATGGATGGTTTCTTAAGTTCATTTTTCTTTTCTGAACCATTCTCAATTGATAGTTCTTCAAATTCCTTGTTTAATTCAATTTCATCTTCATCAGTTCTTTTGGAGAAGGGATTTGACTCATCAAACACTACATGAATAGATTCTATGACTATGAATGTTCGTTTGTTATATACTCTATAGGCTTTACTATCTAAGGCATACCCTAGGAAGATACCTTCATCAGATTTTACATCGAATTTTCCTAAATGCTCATTTTCTCTAAGCACAAAACACTTGCAGCCAAAAACATGAAAATATGATATGTTTGGTCTATGGCCATTCCATAACCCATACGGAGTTTTATTAAGTGATGGTCTAATTAGAACTCTATTTAGCACATAACAGGCGGTATTCACTGCCTTAGCCCAGAAGCACTTAGGTAGTTTATGTTTGTTAAGCATAGTTCTGGTCATTTCTTGTATAGATCTATTCTTCCTTTCAACTACACCATTCTGTTGCGGTGTTCTAGGAGCTAAAAAATTATGGGTAATTCCTAATGAGTTACAATAGTCTTCCATGCCTTGATTTTTAAATTCTCTACCCCTATCACTTTGAATTTTAGTAATTGTATATCCCTTATCATTTTGGATTTTCTTGCATAGGTTTATAAATTGTTCACATGCTTCATCTTTGTGACCTAAGAATAGTACCTATGTGTATCTTGAAAAATCATCAATTATGACAAAGGCGTATAATTTTCCTCCTAAACTTTGAATTGGGTTTGGTCTAAATAAGTCTAAGTGTAGCATTTGGAGTGGCCTAGTAGTGGAGATCTCTTTCTTCTTCTTAAAGCTTGTTCTTGCTTGTTTTCCTAGTTGGCATGCATCACAGATTTTATCTTTCACAAATTTAGTCATAGGCAGTCCCTTAACTAATTCTTTCTTAACAAGTTTAGAAATTAAATCCATGTTTGCGTGTCTTAGTCTCCTATGCCAAATCCAACTTATTTCATTCATAGCAGATAAGCATGTCACACTCTATGAAGTTAAGTTATCAAAGCTTGTGGTATATACGTTTTCATGACGCTTAGCAATGAACAATATCTTATTATCAGTTTTGTGTTCAACTATGCACTTGTCATGTTCAAATGATACTTTTGAGCCTTTATCACATAGTTGACTTATGCTCAATAAATTGTGCTTTAAACCTTCAACTAATAAAACATCATTTATAATGAGTGAGGAATCATTACCGACTTTGCCTACACTTGTGATCCTTCCCTTAGCATTATCTCCAAGTAACAAACCCTTCATCCATGGGTATGATAGATGTGAACTTTGCTTTATCCCCAGTCATGTGACGTGAGCATCCTCTATCCATATACCATCTATCTTTTGAGAATGTTGATCTTAAGCATATCTACAAGACACAATCAAACAACTAGCTTTGGTACCCAAATTGTCTTGGGTGGGGTTAGTGCTAGATTGACCTTTGACCTTCCATACTTTCTTTACTTTTACGTCTTTATTTTTGAAAGGACAGTCGAATTGTATGTGACCTAACCTTCTACATTTAAAGCAAGTAGTATTTCTATAATAATTCTTAGTTGGAGCATACGACTTTGATTCTTTTGTAAAATAACCCATGTAAAGATGTTTATTCTTTAGATTTTCCTTTCCATTGAAGCTGAGTCCTTCCTTTTCTAGGGAATTTCTTTGAGATCCTAGGAGCTTTTCAAAATTGTTTTGTCCTTCAGTAAAATTACGAATAATTTTAGATTTGTCTTTCAAATCCTTTTCTAACTCCTCAATTTGAAAATCTTTATTTCTTATGAAAGAAGCATGAGATTTATTTTGACGTTCAAGTAAGCTTGAAAGTTCTTTGACTTTACTTCTCAACTCATAAATTTTCTTTTTTTTCTTCTCAAACATTGTAATAGTGTACAGGTATTCTTGTTTCAGTTCATCATATGAAATCATATCATTTTCATTTTTAGAATCACAAGAATAATATGAAGATGATGAAAATGATGATTGTACCTCAAGGTCATCATGTGCCACTAAACATAGATTGACAACCTCATTGTCGCTGGATTCAGATTCTAAACCGCTAGTGTTGTGTGTATCCCAGCTGACTTTCAGTGCCTTCTTCTTTTTCTTTAAGGCTTTCACAAGCTTATGACACTTATGTTTGATGTGTCCAACTTCTCGGTAGTTGTAGCATATTGGTGGATCCTCCTTCTTTTTCTTTATACTTTTCTCTCCTCTTTCCGATTTAGAGTTACATAATTTTCTGTTGACTTCTTCTTCTTCTTCAAGAACTTCTCGAACTTCTTTGTTAGCAAGGCCATGTCATCATCAATTTCAGAATCACTTCCTTTAATTGAATAGCTCGATGATGCCTTAAGTGCAGTGACCTTCTTTGCTTTGCTTTGCTCATTTTCCTCCCGTTTATTGCCAACTCATAGGTGATAAGCGATCCAATGAGTTCATCCACTGACATCTCCTTGAGATTTCCCCCTTCTGCTATTGTCGTAGCCTTCACTTCCCACACTGGAGGCAATCCCCTGAGTATTTTCCTGATCAACTCATAAGTAGGGTGAGTTTTTCCAAGAGCATTTAAAGAGTTAATGATGTGTGTGAATCTAGTGTACATGGATTGTATGGATTCATCAGTCGTCATTTTAAATGCTTCATATTCACTAGTGAGCATGTCTATTCTACTATCCTTGACTTCCTTAGTGCCTTCATAAGTAACTTCTAACTTTTCCCAAATTTCTTTAGCTGAGTTACATGTCATTGCTCTATTAAATTCATTGACATCTAATGCATAAATAAGTAAGGTCATGGCAGTGACATTGATTTGTACTAGACTTCAAATCCTCTTTAGTATATTCATCTTCAGTTTTAGGTACATTAATCTTATCAATAACTTTCATGGGAATGTGATTTCCCTTAGTCACTATTTTCCAAACCTTCCAATCTACGTTCAGTAAATATATGCTCATTCTACATTTCCAGTAGGTGTAATTTATAGCACAGAAAATGGGTGGTCTAGTGGATGAGTGTCCCGCACCGAATGGAGTTACACCAATGTGTGTCAAGTGATCATTTTACAAATTAACTATCAAGTCTATGTAAACCCTCTCTGATACCAATTGTTGAATTAGGTGTAATCCCAAAAGGGGGGTGAATTATGTATTTAAAAATTCTTTGACACTTATTTATCACTTAAACTCTTCTTATATATTTACCAATGAAATTTTGTTACTAAATTACTTATATGTAGGGCTATCCAACCTATACATGCAATATAAACAATTTAAATGCAGTGCTGAAAGTAAAGACTAAAGGGAAGAAAGAAGACAAACATGGTTTTTACGATGTTCAGCCGACTTGGCCTACGTCCTCGCCTTGAGAAACCACTCAAGGATTTAACTAAATCCTTGCTCCTTAAATTAGGATGGATCTTCCCTTACAATCCGATGCTTACAAAAGATACAACTCTCTCCCCAAACCCTGGTTCACACACCGAACCATGTATACAAAATATTTTGAAAAACAACACTCAAAAAATGCTTGTAAACAAAAAGCTTGTGAGTACAATTCAAATTCCTAATACATTAACATATGATATAAACTTGAAGTTCAGAATGTATGAAAACGATACAATCGTTTTATGTATGATATGCTTCAACACACAAAACCTTCTTTATAAAAAACTCCCAAGTAAAGAAATATTAGAAATGCTTTGGAGTATATTAGGGTTGTAGTTCACTTTGTAAAGATGCACAAATATGTCTAATGTGAACTTGTTAAAGCCTTTATCTTGAATGTTTTATCAATGTATATCAAAAAGCTTGTGTTAGCTGAACTGTGATCCCAAGAGGGGGGGTGAATTGGTATTTTTAAAATTTATCTCCTAGGTATACCTCCTAATAGAAGTATGTTCACAATCCTATGGTCAATCTAGTGCAAATAATGTAAATATATTAGAAATTAAATAAAGCAATTTAAACAATCACACAAGCACTAGAAAGCAGTAAAGAGAGGATGACATGCAGATATGTTATTGAGGTTCGGCCAACTGCCTACATCCCCGCCTTGGCTAACCAGTACAAGGATTATCACAATAACTTGCTCACTTAAACAGGTGGAGCGGCACCTATACAAACTAGGTCAAATTATCACAGGGCTGACCTCAACCTTAACCAGGTCAATTAGCACAGGGCTGACCTCAACCTTTACCAATCCTTACCGGACTAGATTACCGCCCCCTCAGGCCACGCTTGGAATCTCTTAGATATACAAACAAAAGGTACAATGTATGGGTGCTTTCACATAAAGCAAATTTGTACCAAAAATGCGCACAATATCACATACACCACAGATGATTTAATAATGTAAGCTCAGTGTGGTCTAGATAGTTTACCTCTCAAAGATGTTTTCTATCAGTGTAGTGAGTACGTGAGAGTATCAATAATAATCTATGTATTTCAAAATATTCAATCAAACGTGTTCAAACATAATATCAAACAAGCCTCAAGAATATCAATCAATAGAATGTCTCAATCACATGAATATGTATATGCTTGGATTGAAAGATATATGTAATCTTTGTATTTCAGAAAATGATATAGATTTGAATGGATATTGCCACAAAGATTAATATAACACATACAAATATCTTTTCACAAGAGTATCAATATGAATACCACAAGATATTTGAATACGTTTGAAAATAGTTTTGCAAGCCAAAGGCAAATACAAACTTCCTAAGTTATTGCAATGAGAATGCAATACTCGGAAGTTTAACAAGTCTTCTTAGGATAGGCTTATTAGAAAAGCCTCCTAAGAATACTTAGGTTATGCTCTCGTATGAAAAATTGATTCAAAGCACTTTAAACAATGAGAGCAAACCTCTAAACAATATCACTCAATGCACTTACAAATGATACAAAAGGATTGAGAAGGTAAGTTTGAGTGGATTTAGCAAGAGTATGAGAAGTATGATGTTTTTAGCTTGAGAGAGAATTTTTTAAGTATATTTGCTAATCGATGCTTAATTCTCCCAAATGAAAGTGTATATATAGACATACCAAAATTTTTGACCGTTGGGGACCTATTAGGGATTGTTGGAAAAGTTTAATGATACTTAAACCATTTTAACCCTGTTTAAAAATTATTTATCCACAGTAAAAATAATGGCAACCCGAGAGGTCCGGTTGACCAGATCAGTTTCGGTCGACCAAGACTCATATGGTTCGGTCGACCAGGGGACTTTTGAACTGAGGTCTCGGTCGACCAAGAGAAGGAAATTTCCCAATTTTTTGAGGTTCGATCGACCAGGCCATTTTGTACTGGTTGGTTCGGTCGACCAGACAGATGGGAATTCTCTCGAGAACCCTCCGGTCGACTAGGCAGTTGGAGTACAAAAAGGGTCGATCAACCAAATGATCAAACTTTTGACCCCAGGGGGTTTCGGTCGACCAGTGCCTTTTGAACTACCTAGTTTGGTCGACCAGATGGTCAAAATTTTGACCCAGGGAAGTTTCGGTCAACCAAGGCCTTTTGAACTACCTAGTTCGGTTGACCGAATGGTCAAACTTTTGACCCAGGGAGGTTTCGGTCAACCAGGACCTTTTGAACTACCTTGGCTGGTTGACCGGAAGTGCACCATGTGTGCATTTCGGTCTCGTATCGAAACAAACAAGCCCTATTCAAGTGTCTAACAAATATATGTGTAAATGTGTGTGTCCTAAGGTCACTTGGGGGCTAATTTGAAGACACCGAAAAAGTCTGGTGTTGGTTGACTGAAGGTCGACCGAAGGGAAAACCCTAAGGTCACACTAAGGTCATTTTGCATTATGATTTGGTTTGAGCTTATAAAATAAACCATGCATGTGTTTTGTGTGCTTATTACAAACCAAATGTCCTAATTACTATTACAAACCAAATAGACCACTAAATATATTACAATTGAAAATACGAACTGATCTTCAAGCTGTGAGCTTTCTCGTGCCATTGATGATATGCTAATATGAACCTGCACATGAGCTAAATATTTATTAAATACAAGAGTATTTGTCATTATCAAAACTGGGCGTGACCTATAAGGTCAACAACTTTTTATCAAATAGTTAATCACAACCCGATCTTTTTAATATGTAAATATATACAATATGTAATTCAAAGATCAAAATACTGAGTATATGGTTTTCAAAACAAAATATCGTTCAATAAGATAAATATTTATGAACACCATGGATATATATATTCAAGTGTTTTAATATATCCAAAATATGAATCTTTTAACTTAATACACACTTGAATCAAACCATTCAATCAATCACACAACCGTAATCAAGTAATGATCTTATTTAAAAAATAAATATGTATATGTATATGCACATCCAACATCAACCTTTTAATACTTAATCAAAAATAGATTTTTCAATAATAAGCTCTATGAACACTATATATATATATATATATATATACTCTTGAATCAAAGACCAATCAACCAAAAGCTAAACAACTTTCTCAAGTAATGATCTTTTCAAAAACAATTTTTTTATGTATGTGCACACTCAAGATCAAACTTTTCTAATGATGTTCAATAACAAGTAATGAGATGAGAAGTTCTTGAAAATAATAACTTGAATGATCAAACCTCAATACTAGAATGAAAATCCATATGAGTAAACAAGTTCCCTTCAAGATTCTGAGTTGATATGCCCAAGTTTGATGATTAGAAATTGAAGTGTAGGCAATCGTATATCAATAGGAGCAAGTTTTCCAATATTCTTTAACAAGATGTGTTCTTCTCTTTCTTGTGTGTCTTAAATTTGTTCTAGGGTTTAGATATTCAGTATATATAGTATTTTACCCTTAGGATTGATATCAACTGTTGGATCAAAGAGATAGCTCACGAGTTCGTTTAGTAAAAATTGAAATTTTAAGTTTCCCGCAGGTTCAGGCGCCTGAGGGTGAATGCCTAGGCGGCCGAAGTTCCTTGACCCTTTAAAAAATTAGCTTGGAATACAAGGTCAGGAACCTAAAGAGAGGAATTCAGGCTTCTGAAGCCAGGTCAGGTGCCTGAGGTACCAAGGTCAGGAGACCGAAGTGCCTTGGCCAACTTGCTGTGTTTCCCTTTAATTCTTCAGTCTACCGAACTTAATCTTCAGGCTCCTGAAGAAATTCTTCAGGCTACTGAGGGTGAGTTTAGGCTTCTGTTTTGCTCTTTTTCTTTGATCTTTTATAAAACATATTTTCCATGATTTTAAAAGTATTTCTAAGTCTATGAAAGTCCCCTAATGATATACATGAAATACATGAATCCTAAAATCATTCTAAGTTTTATTGAGCCTCAAATTAAATCATATGAAAATGTAAGTATATGAGTTTTAAATACCCATTCCCAAGATGTTCTTGAACTTTGCCGCTTGCATCTTGATTTTCGTACTCTTTGAGTTCCATGGATCTTGCCAAGATATGTTAGTTTTACTTTTTGGCTTCCATGACTCGTTATCCTTCTGTGCATATTTAATATAGTTCATGTTCACAAACTTAATGCACAGATCAAATATCAAGTGATTTGTCATTATCAAAACAAGATTGGACTCGTAGAGTCAACAACAGTAAATTTGCTTAATTCCCTAAATCTTACCCTAACCTTGGAGTGGTGCCTGAAAAGCCCAATTAAAAAATTTACTTTGCTAGACTTATAGAGAAACACTCCTTAATCATCGTGGTGGTTTCTAATCACTAGTTTGGCTAAAGATTGGGGAGAAATTGAAGTGAGAGAGTGGGTTTACTTTTTCTTAAGAGTGGTGCCTATGACGCTCCTATAATAAATCTACTCCGGTTAAAATGTCGGTGGTAGAGAATGGAACCCAAGGGTATTTTCTGTTCTTCGATCGATGCACATTTGGCTGACGAAATCAAGGAGAGAAAGTGAGTGGGTAGAGGAGTAAGAAGCAGAGAAAGAGAAAAGAAAAAAATATAGTTTACAAAATTTGTTTTCCTTCTTTAGGAAGTTTTAACTTCCTTATATATATATATATATATATATATATAAATAAATAATATTTAATCATTATTATATTATATTAATCTTATATATATATATATATATACACACACACACACACATATGTATATCTATCATGTTAATTATTTAATAAATTCAATTTAATAATGTTTAATTAATTAATCCAGTTTAATAATTAATTAATTAATATTTATTTATTTATTTTTATTTTTTTCACAATTCCATGCATATAATTTTTTGGGACGCTACATTCTCCCATCCTTATAGAAATTTCATCCTCGAAATTTGCTAACTATTACCGATCACATCCTTAACTCATGATCCATCTCTACAGAAGTGTCGGTAGCCACCCACAGAGCAGCTCTAGCCCAAGTTTACTAACTACCCTCACTTATGGCAGAGGAATACAGTGGTTACACACAACTTGGTGTGAAATATGAGAACTCCATCCTTAGAAACATTAAAGTTCAGTTGCTGCTCACTCTGTACTTTCTCCACAATTTTCATTAACTCTGTGTCTTTCAGCTGAATGACTTTAATTTTCTCTTGCAAGGTTGGCTAAATAATCAAACTGGCAATGAACACCTGTGAATTCCCTTCTACTAACTCTATACCCAACCTTTCCAGGTCCATCATGATTTGATGCTATATAATAACCGTTGAAATTGACACACCCAACGGCTTCTGACTCAAAGCATCAACTATCAAATTGGCCTTTCCTGAGTGGTAACTAATGATACAGTCGTAATCTTTAATCAACTCAAGCCATCTTCTCTACCTCATATTCACTTCCTTCTAGGTGAAAAAGTATTTAAGACTCTTTATGATCAGTAAAGATCTCGCACTTTTCACCGTATAGGTAGTGCCTCCAGATCTTTAATGCAAAAACTATAGCTACCAGCTCCAAGTCATGCATAAGATAATTCTTCTCGTACTCCTTGAGTTGGCGAGAAGCATACGCAATAACCTTTCCTTGCTATATTAATACACACCTAAGTCCTTTCTGGGATGCATCACCGTAGATCACAAATCCACCCTCTCCTGAGAGAAAACACTAGAGCAGTGACTAGTCATTGCTTCGATTCTTGAAAACTCTGCTTGTGTTCACCAGTTCACTCAAACTTCCTATTTTTTCTCGTAAGCAACGTCAGAGGACCTGATAGCCTTGAAAACCCCTCAACAAACCGACTATAGTATCCTGCCAGACCCAAGAAACTCCTAACCTCGTGCACATTCTTCGGTCTTGCCCAATCAACTACCGTCTCCACTTTGCCAGGGTCCACTAAAATTCCCTCCTTGGACACTACATGTCCCAGAAATGCAACTTGTTTCAGCCATAACTCGCATTTCTTAAATTTAGCATACAACATTCCTTCTCTCAGCACCTGAGCGCTATCCTAAAATGTTCCTCGTGTTCTTATAGGATTTTTGAATGCACTAGTATATTGTAAATAAATAGTACCACGAACTAGTCCAAATACTAGTGAAAAACCCTGTTCATCAAATCTATGAACGCTGCAGGAGCATTTGTCAAACCAAATAGCATAACTAGGAATTCATAATGGCCACACCGAGTCCTGAATGCAGTCTTTAGAACATCTTCCGCCCTAACCTTCACCTAATGATACCCAGATCGCAAATCGATCTTAGAGAAAACATTTGTGCCCTTTAGCTGGTCAAACAGATCGTCAATACAGGGTAATGGTGTCATGCCCCGAACGCGAAAATGGGACCCAGGGGTGAAAATGTAAACCAACCAGTCCCTGTATCATACAAAACATCCAAAGATACAGGATAACAGATGAGGGTCCGACCCCGTGGGGTTCCCAAGCACCCTATACACATCCAAATATAGCAGAATATATGCAGCAGGAAAAGGTCATACTATATACATACAGTACCATACCAAAGTCTATACAAAGACAAAATCAAGGTTCCATCAAACAACGTACAACCGGGTACCCAACACATCTCAAAATGGCAACCCACAAAAACACAAGTCCTAGCACTTACCTAAGGGTTACCTGTAGTACATCGGCCACTACACTCCCGACCCAAGACACTAGTTCCGGTTACTCAAAGGACTTGTAAAAATGTATGCACAGTAGGGGTGAGACATCTCTCAGTAAGGAAGAACACATGTTATATCGGTGTGTGGCATTTGAGTGTTATCATGTTGCAACATACACGCAGTTAAATGCAATTCTAGTACTAATTTCACAATAGTGCATACACATGCACACACACATGATTAGCAATCCCGGTGTTGTCACACCCATCGGCCAGAAGCCGACCTGAGACATATGGCGTTGGCCCGTAGCCAACCCGGGTAACATGGTGCCACCGGCACATGGCTAGTCCCCGACTCCTATGGCATCGTACTGGCGCTAAACTGGTGGATCCACACCCTTCGGCCTGATCTATCAGAATAGGCTCACGCCCTCGGATATAGAGCCAAACACTTTGTCATTCTATGGCCAGCGATTTCATACACCCTCAGATATAGAGCCGGACACTCTCAGTACCTGGAATAATTCGGAACCGCGTTCTTACTAGCATTTCAACCAATCACACACACATGCATGCTCATATAACCAAATAAACCACACCCATTTCGTAATCCAAAATCATGGTTTTCCAAAAAAATACATTTTAAACAAGTCAAGGCACGGCCATCCCTATAACATAGTATAAATCAACATATACATTCGGTTTTCAACAAAACCAGGGATGCAGCCCATCGCCCCCTTTTTCCAAAAAATGTAATCATGAAAAACCCATAATTTTCCCCATTAGATCCCCCCAAATGAGTAGCCAAAACACACATAGGACCGTGAACTACAGTTCTACCGAGTCCGATTTCAAAAATAATAGATATAAACACAATTCCCTTTTCCTTTCCCCCAAATAGCAAATCCCAAACTCTAAGACTCCTAAACAGCAAACTGAGCTCCAAAAGCTATAAATCACAGTACAGAAGATACTCACAACTCCGTCCTCTATCAAACTACTAGATCAGAAAAGAAAATCGAGCCTTACCTCGATTTAAAGCCGAAACTCGAAAATCTCTGAAACAGGATTCTGATCCATAGGTTTTGTAGAGAATCCTTCCACAATCCTTGTGGTAACTTCAGATTAACGATTATTGCGATGATCGACAAAGAAATATAGATAGAGGAAGTGTAGGGAGAGTTCTAGAGAGAGAAAGAGAAGACTTTTAGTTTTCTTAGCTGAGAAGTATAGAGAACTTCTATTTATAACCCTTTGACTCGGGTGTCCTCGTCTACAAAATGGTGTCCTCGTTGACGAGGTTGTATAGACAGCTCGTCGACGAGATGGTGGATTCGTTGACGAATCCTGATATCACGATTTTCCTGAAATCTCTCAACTTCTCCTTGTCGACGAGCCTCTGAACTTCGTTGAAGAGACTTACATAGACTTCGTCGATGAATCCTGGCTTCGTCGACGAAATCTGCTAAATTCCCAATTTGTCCCTCTCTTATTTATTTAAACCTATATATCACGGTTCGGGTTCTTACATCCTCCCCTCCTTACAAAAATTTCGTCCTTGAAATTTCCCATCTCTCATTCACAAACTCATTCATACAACTGAATACATACATACATACCCTCACTTATGGTGGAGGAATACCGTGGTTACAATATAAATTGTCTCAGGAGTTTACAATATACACACTCTCGACAACTAACCACCTATCCCAACCCAAAGCAGGATAACGTACAAGTACTTAAAACAACTATGGATACTTCCGACGTATTTTCGTTTCTAGTTCCCAAGAAGCTTCCTTAATCTCGTGGTTTCGCTACAATACCTTCACTAACGGTATCTCTTTAGTACGAAGCTTCTGAACTTTACGGTCCAGAACCTGAACAGGTATCTCCTCATACGCTAAAGTATCCCTAATTTCCAACTCATCATAACTGATAACATGTGAAGGATCCAACACGTACCTTCTTAACATGGATCCGTGAAACACATCGTGGACCCTCGAGAGTGTTGGGGGTAGTGCAACTCTGTAGGCTACCGAACTCACTCGCTTAATAACCTCGAATGGTTTGATGTACCTCAGGCTCAACTTGCTCTTCCTACCAAATCTCATCACCCCTTTCATCAGAGTGATACGCAGAAATACTTTACCCCCCAACCTCGAACTCTAACTCACGGCGGCGAACATTTGCGTAACTCTTCTGCCGACTCTGAGCCAATCTAGTCCTCTCCCGGATCAAACCCACCTTCTTAGACACTTGTTGTATGAGTGCAAGTCTTAAAACCTAACGTTCATCGACCTCATCCAAATACAAAAGGACATCGACACCTCTAACCATACAAAGACTCGAACGGTGCCATCCCGATACTAGCCTGGAAGCTGTTGTTATAGGCAAACTCCACTAGTGGCAGAAATTGAATCCAACTACCACCGAAGTTCAATACACAAGCCCGTAACATATCCTCCAAGATATGTATCGTCCTCTCTGACTATCCATCAGTCTGGGGGTGGAACGTTGTACTGAAAGTAAGTTTCTTCCCCAGTGGCTCCTGTAAACTCGTCCAGAATTGAGAAGTAAACCTCAGGTCTCGATCTGACACAATGGACACTAGTACTCTGTGCATTCTCACAATCTGATGCACATACATATTTGTTATCCTACTCAGAGGATAGCTAAGATTCATCGGTATGAAATGAGCAGATTTCATCAATTTGTCCATGATCACCCAAATGGCATTATGCCCGTAAAGTGCTGGCGGCAATCCGGTCACAAAATTCATGGAAATATACTCCCATTTCCACACCGAAATAGGCAAAGGCTGCAACGGCCACCTGCTGTCACATCAAAAAATGCTCCACGAACTGAGCAATCTGCCTCTTCATACTAGACCACCAGAAGGTTTCACGTAAGTCACAATATATCTTCGTACTACCAGGATGCAACATATATAATGAACGACGTACTTCCTCCAGAATCGTCCTTTGGATCTCATCATTGTTCAGAACACATAACCTGGTCCCAAACCTCAATACACCTCCTTCAAAGATGTTAAAATCCGCAGCCAAACCCTACTGCACTTTCTCCACAATCTCTGCTAACTTTGCATCACTAGCCTGCGTGGCTTTTATATGCTCAAATAAGGTCGGCTGGATCACTAAGCTAGCAATGAAAAACTGATGATCACTATGCACCAACTTTATACCTGAACTCTCCAGATCCTATATGATGTGTTGCTGAGCTACAACTGCAGGTTCTGACTTCCGACTCAACACATCAGCCACCACATTAGCTTTTCCCTGGTGATAGGTGATCATGCAATCGTAGTCCTTAATCAACTCAAGCCACCATCTTTGCCTCATATTCAAATCCTTCTACATGAAGAAATACTTGAGGCTTTTGTGGTCAGTGAAAATCTCACACTGAACACCATACTGGTAGTGTCGCCAAATCTTTAGGGCATAAACTATAGCAGCCAATTCTAGATCATGTGTAAGGCAATTTTTCTCATACTTCTTAAGTTGCCGAGAAGCATAAGCTACCACTTTACCCTGTTGCATAAACACACATACCAAACCCTTCAGAGACACGTCGCTATAAATCACAAACCCACCATCCCCCGAAGGAATGGTCAAAACCGGAGCAGTAACCAGCCGGTGCTGCAACTCCTAAAAGCACTACTTGCAATCACTGGTCCACTCAAACTACACTCCCTTCCTGGTCAATCAAGTCAGAGGCCCAAACAGTTTAGAGAACCCCTCCAAGAACCGATGATAGTAACCCACCAGTCCCAGAAAACTTAGAACCTCTTGCACATTCTTCGGTCTCACCCAGTCGATCACAGCTTTGATCTTGCTAGGATCAACTGATATACCATCACCAGTAACCACATGGCCTAAGATTGCAATATGACTCAACTAGAATTCACACTTCTTCAGTTTAGCATACAACTTCTTCTCCCGCAGAATCTGTAATACTAATCTCAAATGGTCCCCATGCTCTTCCGAACTCCTCAAGTATACTAGAATATCGTTAACGAATACCATTACGAATCGATCTATGTACTCATGGAAAACCTTGTTCATCAGATCCATGAACATCGCCGGAGCACTCATCAACCCAAAAGGAATGACCAAAAACTCGTTGTGGCCATATCTGGTTCGGAAAGCAATCTTCGCCACATCCTCAGATCTGACCCTCACCCGATGATACCCTGACCGCAAGTCAATCTTTGAAAGACCTGCGTCCCCTGCAAATGGTCAAAAAGATCATCGATACGAGGTAAAGAATAGTGATTCTTCATAGTCACCTTGTTAATCTCACGGTAATCAATGCACATCCGCATTGACCCGTCCTTCTTCTTCACAAACAATATTGGAGCTCCCCAGTGCGAAACACTAGGTCAAATGAAACCCCTGTCTAGTAATTCCTACAACTACTCCTTCAACTCTCGAAGTTCTACTGGAGCCATTCAGTACGGAGCTTTGGAGATCGATGCCTTACCAGGCAACAACTCTATAGCAAACTCCACCTCTCGATCCAGAGGTAAACCGAGTAATTCATCTAGAAACACCTCTAGGAACTTGCTGACTACCCGAATGTCCTCAAGCCTCAACTCATCCCGTGGCGGTTCCTTCACACAAACTAGGTACCCCTAACACCCCGTCCAAGGGTAACCTCCTCGCCTGTAGTGCCGATAGAATCTGTGGCTCTAGATGCACACACGATCCTACAAATTCATACTCCTGCTCCCTAAGAGGTCTAAAAACTACTACCTTCCTACGACAGTCGATCACAGCATAACCGGAGAACAACTAATCCATCCCCAGAATAACATTGAACCCCGACACGTTGTATACAACAAGATTCGCCGGTAGCAGCTTTCCAGGAATTACCACTGGGCAATTGAAATGAGGAATAGCTTCCTAAGAAGAGGGGTGAATTGGATTCTTTTTCTATTTTAATGATTTTTAGATTTTTGCTTTTAATAACCCAGAAAACAAGATATATATGAACCATAACCACACTTAAGAATACTGAAATTTAAATTTACAAGTCAATCAATGAACTCATGATAATTCAATCACTTAATCAAAATATAAAATCTTTTTTTGATTTCCCTGTATATTCTTAGTGTATACTTTACTTGATCAAGATTTCCGCAGATTAACCAACGTACTCCCTTTTTGGGTCTCCGCAAACGATTAATCAAAACGTACTTTCTAAATATCAAGTACCTTTATATATTTCTCAATTTAGAACCTGCAACCTGCACTTATAAATCATATAACAATAGCAAGTAAAGAATGTAAAGTAAAGTAGAGAGAAAGAGACAAGAATTTTTACGAGGTTCGGCTTCAACACAACCTACGTCCTCGCCTTTGGCAAAACACCAAAGGATTCCACTATATCAATTCCTTTACCTGGTGGAACAATACCTATTTACAACCACTCCTTCTGTTAGGCTAGAGCTCGCCTCTCCAAACAATAACCCCTTGTATTGTCCAATGATTCAACAACTCTGAATTGTTTAAGAATGATGATTAAGAAATTTGTGTACAAAAGAGAACTCTCACAATAGAGTAAATTAGTACAATGATCAGCACACTTATACTTCAAGGTAATTCAAATATAAGAAATTTGAAGCTCAATGCTTAGTATGAACTACCAAATGATTTTTCAAAGAAATTGAAAGATTTTGATTTTTGAAAGCTTTGCTTCAAAGTATGAATGAATATTAGATCAGAAATATAAACTCAAGAAAGTTTTAGATCCTTTGAGAATTTTGAAAACTTGAAGATTGGTTGATATACAAACCTTTGAAAACTTTGCTTGATCTAAAAACCTTTGAAGGTTCCTTGCTCTAAAACTTTGAAGATTGCTTGGATATGAAAACTTTGAAGGTTGCTGGATATGAAAACTTTGAAGGTAGCTTGATTTCAAAAACCTTTGAATATTGCTTCAATAATAATAATCAATTTTCTTGTTACAAACCTTTGAAGATTTTGACTATTTATAGATGTTTTAGAAGCCATCCATTTACTCCCAAAGATTCCTAAAAATCATTTCCAAATATTTTGAAATAAATATGTTTAAAAACGTGGTTTGGAAAATCTTTCCGTTGAGAGATTTAATGCCAACGTTCGAGTGGCAGTCGCCTGTCACAGAGCAACTCTCAACATAGTATGCTGGCAGTCACCTACTAGAACCGAGGCAGTCGCTTGGTTTGTTCATGCTGGTGCCTGGCTGGTTAGGCAGTTGCTTGTCTAGCTACTAATTTTTTGAAAAAAAAAACATTTTCTTAATGTGGCAATCACCTGCCTCTACATGGCAGCCGCCTGGCCCTTCATCATTTCAAAAAGTTTTCTTTTCTTAAATCCTTTCTTTTCATTTATTTAAAAAATGTTCTTTAGAGTATATACATAAAAACATATTTTTGAATTTCTATGAGCTTCAAATCACTTTATACTTGAGATTAACTTTGAAGTACTTACATTTAGAATACCCTTAAGAATATAATTAATCTTCAAACTTGTTCTTCCATTAGCTTTGTGGTTACAATCTTTCCTTTGAGCTTTTCACAGTATACCTTTGTTCTTCATGCTCTTTATAACCCATAAGCTTTACTTTGAATTCTTCAAGGATTCTTTGTAATTCATAAACTTCCTTTTGCACTTGAACTTTACTGTTTTCCTGAAAACTTTTGCTTGAAACATATTAAACATATCATTTGATTTGTTATCATCAAAATAAGAATTGTAGGCCTTATTAGGCCAACAATCTCCTCATTTTTGATGATGACAAATCGAGAGCAAAAATAATAATTAAGATTTTAATATTCATGGCTCCCCTATCAATAAGCATGATATATGTAAAGATATAACTAATCCTTGAATAAACCATACATATAAGTGCAAAGAATATTCATCCAAAGAATATTCATGCATCCATTAAAATTCACAAACCATAATAAACGTTTACAAACCATAAGTGTATCGTATTTTTGCACTCACAATTCCTCTTAAACATTCTCCCCCTTTGGACATCAATCAAAAAGGAGAAAGAGATACAAAAACAAAGAAATGCTGGAAGTCAAAGTACTAGTTTTAGAACACCAAATATTGCTTATCCGATAAAACTTGAATACATAAAAACATATAAAAGTGATAGATAAGAGCACATCAGTCAGAGGCTTCCATATTTTCACTTTCATCATCTCCTTCTTCTTGGTCTCCAGATTCATTATCTCCTTCCTCTTGTTCACTTTCATCTTCTCCTTCTTCTTGTTCTCCAGATTCATCCTCACTGGATGTAGCAGAACTGATACTCATAGGAGATTTTCCTTTAGAGGAACTGATCAACTGTTGCTCAATCCTTTCAACTCGCTTATCAATTTTTGAACAATGAGATTCTATGGATGTAACCTTCTCTTGTAAAGTACCAAGGCTAGATTTCATACCATCACTGAACGTCATATAATGGTTAAAAAATGGAACAAACCATGAAGGAGTATTTGGATTAGGTTGAACTGAATGTGTTTGGATGGAAGATGAAGAAGGTGGTGGTGCAGATGAGAGATTCCTATGTCCTTTATGGAACCACCCTTGAGGAGAATTTTTATAGCCCATCCGTTTTAGAACGGTATCAGAAAAGATATCATAGTATGTCTTGCTAGTGAAGTTGAATGATGGTATTAAAACATTAAAATGAGCGAAAACCATATTCAACATTCCCGCATATGGTAGAACAACATGGGGAGCATCAACTTTCATGATAATCCACTAAATGATCAAACTTGGAAGATCCATCTTCTTCCCTTTGAGAATGCACCACATTACAAAATAGTCTAGAAACAAAATATGATCGTGAGAACCAGATCGTGGTAAAATCTTGTTTGTAATGAGCTTGTGCAAAATTAGGCTTTCAAACTAAACTTCTTATAAAGTGGAGGATGGCCAAAGTTTACAAGAGTGTCAGTCATAACCAGACGCAAAAACTCTTGTGGTGTAAAGCCTTGAGCCATAATCCATTGCTTCTCGATAATATGAACCTCAAAATCCCTTGGCTTAATTCGAAGAATCTTTCCCAAAGATATTGGAGTTAAGTGGATGTCTTTCCCAAGCAAATTTGTTTTGATTCCATTTTCGTATCACTCCATGTTTTCATAAAAGATACATACAACATTGGGATAATAGCCTTTAGCTTGGTAGGTGATAAATTTATCCCATCCAATGTTCTTGAAAAGTTCCATGATTTCGGGAAAATCAGAATTGAAGAACGTTACGTCAAGAACCTTACCTAATATCGATTCAGCTGAAGCAATTTGATTTTGGTAAAGGTTCTTGGCGTGTGGAGTGACCAACCATTTCTCCACCTCATCATTGATTCTTGTGGAAGATGAGGATCCTTTAACACCAACGGATTTTGATCTAGGCATGTTTGTATGAAGAAGAAAAACAAGAAAACTCTAAGTTAAGTTTGGGTTTTTGTGTGGAGGAAAGATTTGATATGAGGTAGCTAGATGCTTTGAGCAGGATTTGTGTATGGAGAGTGATGGAGACGAAGGGTTTCAGAGAGAAAAATGAATGGTTAGGCGCCTAGTGGGTTTTAAAATGACTCAAAATAGGGTTTTAAACCCTACTCGTCGTGAGGAAGTCGTCTTCTTGAATGTGGCAGGCGCCTGTCTATGAGGAATTTTAAAAGACAGTAGCCAGGAAGTCGCCTGGCACCTTGATGACAGTCGACTGACAACCAGAACAATTCCTAAATTACTTCACGACTATGAAGCATGCCCAATTCTCTTCTTATAAATATGAATCTTTCTTCCGACAAAGGTTTTGTGAAAATATTTGCTAATTGATCATGTATATTTACAAATTTTAGCATTATATCTTCGTTTTGCACATGATCTCTCAAGAAATGATGTCTTATGCCAATGTGTTTTGTTGTTGAGTGAGATACTGGATTTTTTGAGATATTGATAGCACTTGTGTTGTCACATTTGATAGGGATAGTTTGGTATTGTATTTGAAAATCTTTTAATTGCTGTTTCATATACAATGTTTGTGCATAACAACTTCCTGTAGCAATGTATTCTGCTTTTTCTGTGGATAATGCTACAAAGTTTTGTTTCTTTGAAGACCATGAAACTAACAAATGTCCTAGAAAATGACACGTTCCACTTGTGCTTTTTCTATCTAGTTTGCATCCAGCAAAGTCTGCATCTGAATAACTAATCATTTCAAATTCAGATTCCTTTGGATACCATAATCCTAGTTCAAGTGTGCCCAAGAGATATCTAAGGATTCTTTTGATTGTTGTTTGGTGTGATTCCTTAGGAGCTGATTGAAATCTTGCACACATACATACACTAAACATAATATCTGGCCTACTTGCTGTCAAATAAAGTAGACTTCGTATCATTCCTCGAGAGTGTTTAGTATCAACTTGTTTCCCTTTTTCATCTTTGTCAAGACTAGTTGAAGTACTTATAGGAGTTCCTATGGGTTTACTTTCCATGTCAAAATTTTTTAACATGTATTTAATGTATTTAGTTTGATTTATGAAAATTCCATTTTTTGCTTGTTTGATTTATAATCCAAGAAAGTAATTTAGTTCTCCCATCATACTCATCTCAAACTCTTTTTGCATACATGTGGCAAATTCTTTACATAGATCTTTATTTGTAGCTCCAAATATAATATCATCCACATATATTTGAACTAATAACATATCTTTGTTTTTAGTTTTAATGAATAAGGTACTATCAACTTTTCCTCTTGTAAATTCATTTTTAAGTAAGAATTTACTTAATCTCTCATACCATGCTCTTGGAGCTTGTTTCAAAACATAAAGAGCTTTTGTCAATTTGAATACATGGTTTGGATTTTTAGAATTTTCAAACCCTGGAGGTTGTTTGACATATACTTTTTCGTTTATATCTCCATTCAAAAATGCAATCTTCACATCCATTTGATATAACTTAAAATCTTTATGGGCTGCATAGGCTAAAAGCATCCTAATGGCTTCCATCCTTGCCACAGGTGCAAAAGTTTCATTGTAATCAATTCCTTCTTCTTGATTATATCCTTGTGCCACTAACCTAGCTTTATTTCTCACAAAAACTCCATTTTCATCCTTCTTATTTCTAAACACCCATTTAGTTCCTATAATTGATTTATCTTTGGGTTTTGGTATTAGTTCCCATACTTGACTTCTTTCGAATTGATTTAATTCCTCTTGCATAGCTATAATCCAAGAATCATCGTTTAAGGCATCTTCAATATTTTTTGGTTCATGTTGGGATAAGAAAGCATGATGATTACAAATATTTTTTAGTGAGGCTCTAGTGGTTATTCCTTTTGATGTTTCACCAAGAATTTTTTCTTTTGGGTGAATTTTGTCATATTTCCACTCTTTAGGAAGTTTTAGTTTCTCCGAAAGGTTTTCATTTAATGCATCATTGTTCTTTTCTTCTTTTATTTCAAGAACTTCTTCCTTTTGTGAAGTGACTTCTTTTTCATCATTCATATCTTTAATGTTATAATGATTTGATTCATCAAAAGTTATATGAATTGATTCCATAATTGTAGAAGTTCTTTTATTATAAATCCTATAAGCTTTACTATTTGTAAAATAACCTAAGAAAATACCTTCATCCGACTTTGCATCAAATTTTTCTAGATCATCTTTAGTATTTAATATAAAGCATTTACAACCGAATACATGAAAGTAGGATATATTTGGTTTTCTATCTTTCCAAAGTTTATATGGTGTTTTATCTAATTTTGATCTTATTAATACTCTATTTACAGCTTATGCCCAAAAATATTTAGGTAGACTATTTTCATTGAGCATTATTCTTGCCATTTCTTGCAAAGTTCTATTTTTCCTTTCAACAACTCCATTTTGTTGTGAAGTTCTAGGTGCAGAGAAATTGTGAGTTATTCCATATTCATTACAAAATTTATCAACTTCCTTATTTTTAAACTCTCTTCCTTGGTCACTTCTAAAGCTTGTTATATTATAGCCTTTCTCATTTTGTAGTTTCTTGCATAAAGTTATTAATTGATTGCAAGCTTCATCTTTGTTTGCTAAAAAGATTACCTAAGTAAATCTTGAAAAATCATCTACCATTACAAAAGCATATTGTTTTCCACCTAAGTTTAAGATTCTAGTTGGACCAAATAAGTTTAAGTGTAGGAGTTCTAGGGGCTCTAGGTGGATATGAATTTTTTCTTTTTAAAACTTTTTTTTACTTGTTTTCCCTATTGACAAGCATCACATATCTTGTCTTTTACGTATTTAATGTTTGGTAAACCTTTTACAAGATTTTTCTTAGATAGTTTAGATAGTAGGTCCATGCTAGCATGTCCTAATTCCTATACCGTAACCAACTCACTTCATTCATAGTTGTTAAACAAGTTATGTTTTGATTTGCTATTTTCTCAAGATTTATACAATAAACATTATTTATTCTATGAGCCATAAACAAGGTTTCTTTATTTTTGGGATTTTGGATAACATATTTTTCTTTCATGAACATTACTTCGAACCCTTTATCACTTAATTGACTAATACTTAAAAGATTATGTTTTAGTCCTTCCACTAATAGCACATTATCTATAGTGAGTGAAGATTCTTTACCAACTTTACCTATACCAACAATTTTACCTTTGGCATTGTCGCCGAAAGTGACGTATCCCCCATCCTTTTGTTCTAAGTTAGTGAACTTGATCTTGTCACCGGTCATATGTCGTGAGCATTCGCTGTCCAAGTACCATTTTTCTGTTGTCGTTGTTGTCCAAAGGCAAACCTATAATGAGGGACACCATGTGTTAGTTTTTGGAACCCAAATTCTTTTGACTCTCATTGTTTTATTTTTGGTTCCACTATTTCTTTTCCATTCTCCTTGAACTTTAACATATTTTTTATTTAATGGGCAATTGAATATTATATGACCTTTAGTCTTACACATATAGCAAGTTGTGTGTTCATGTTTGTTATTTGATGAAGTACTGGCATAAAACTTAGCTTCCTTAACAAAATATCCCATGTATAGCTTTTTATTTCTTTTATTTGTTTTACCGTTGTAACCTATTCCTTCTTTGTTTCCATGAAACCTTTGCTGTCCAATCATCTTTTCAAAGTTTTCTTTACCTTTAGTAAAGTTATAGATAATATTTTCTTTATCCTCAACTATATTTTTGAGTTCATTTATTTCTAAATCTTTCTAATTCAAACCATTTTTATGACTTTTATCTAATTCTTGTTTTATTTCTTCTTCCAGCTTCTTAATATAAGTATTTCTTTCTTCTTCAATAACTTTGAATAATTCTAGTTGCTTTAATAGTTCTTGATTCTGATCCTTCAAAGTTATATTTCTTTTTGACAGTTTTATAAATCTTTTATGTAATGAAAATAATTTAGTTTGTAATTCCTTATAAGAAGGCAAACTATCACATGACTCATCACAAGACACATTTTGAGATTCTGTCGAAGAGTAATAAGAATTTACCTCTTCATCATTTGCCATAAAGCATATATTTGTTATATCTTGTTCACTTGATTCAGTTTCAGTTTTGCTGGAGCTTGAATCTTCTTAAGTAGCTTTCATTGCTTCCTTCTTTTTCTTCTTGTCCTTTTTGAACAATGGACACTCTGGTTTAATATGTCCTGGCTTTTTTCAATGATAACAGATTGGTAGTTCATTCTTACCTTTATTTTCTTTCCTACTTGTATCTCATTTTTCAGTTTTCTTTTTATAGAATTTTCTAGGAAACCTTTTATTTCTTCTATAGAATTTTCCTAGTCTCTTAGTAGTGAATGCCAATTCATCTTGATCTAAGTCATTTGTTTTGCTTCCTTCTTCACTAGAGCTATGACTAGATGCTTTTAGAGTTATGGATCTTTTATGCTTTGGTTCAGGATTCCTTTCTTTCAATGCCATTTCATATGTAAGAAGTGAACCTATAAGTTCATCCAAAGAAGTAGTCTTAAGGTTTCTACCTTCTGTGATAGCTGTGGCCTTTGGTTCCCAAATAGAGGGTAGGCCTCTTAGAATTTTTCTAATAATTTCATATGTAGTATAATTTTTTCCTAAGGCACTTAAAGAGTTTATTATGTGGGTAAATCTGGTGTACATGCTTGATATCGTTTCATCAGAATTCATTTTGAATGCTTCGTATTCCTTGTTAGCATGTCTATCCTGTTGTCTTTAACATCAACGGTTCCTTCATAAGTTACTTCTAATTTATCTCAAATTTCCTTAACTGTTTTGCATGCCATGACTCGATTAAACTCATTAGTATCTAATGCACAGTATAACGCATTTATAGCACTTGCATTTATTTGAAGCATTTTATAGTCTAAGTCTGTCATGTCTTTCTTTTCCTTTAGAATATGTTTTCCATCAACTAACTTAGTGGGAATAAGATTTCCATCCATAACAACTTCCTAGGCTTTCCAATCCATGTGTTGAAGATATATTTCATTCTCTTTTTCCAAAATGTGTAATTGTGTCCACAAAAGATTGGTGGACGGGTTGAGAATTGTCCTTCACCAAAAGGTGCTACTCCAATGTTTGCCATTTGATCTTTTTATAGTTTCTTGTTAGGAATTTCTATAACTAGGCTTTGATACCAATTGAAATGAGGAATCACTTCCTAAGATGGGGGGTGAATTGGATTTTTTTTTTTCTATTTTAATGATTTTTAGATTTTTTCTTTTAGTAACCCAGAAAACAAGATATATATGAACGATAACCACACTTAATAATACTGAAATTTAAATTTACAAGTCAATCAATGAACTCATGATAATTCAATCACTTAATCAAAATATAAAAGCTTTTGTTGATTTCCCTGTATATTCTTAGTGTATACTTTACTTGATCAAAATTTCCGCAGATTAACCAACGTACTCCCTTTTTGGGTTTCCGCAAACAATTAATCAAAACGTACTTTCTAAATATCAAGTACCTTTATATCTTTCTCAATTTAGAACCTGCAACCTGCACTTATAAATCATATAACAATAGCAAGTAAAGAATGTAAAGTAAAGCAGAGAAAAAGAGACAAGAATTTTTACGAGGTTCGGCTTCAACACAGCCTACGTCCTCGCCTTTGGCAAAACACCAAAGGATTCCACTATATCAATTCCTTTACCTGGTGGAACAATACCTATTTACAACCACTCATTCTGTTAGGCTAGAGCCCGCCTCTCCAAACAATAACCCCTTGTTTGGTCCAACGATTCAACAACTCTGAATCGTTTAAGAATGATGATTAAGAAATTTGTGTATAAAAGAGAACTCTCACAATAGAGTAAATTAGTACAATGATCAGCACACTTATACTTCAAGGTAATTCAAATATAAGAAATTTGAAGCTCAATGCTTAGTATGAACTACCAAATGATTTTTCAAAGAAAATGAAAGATTATGATTTTTGGAAGCTTTGCTTCAAAGTATGAATCAATATTAGATCAGAAATATAAACTCAAGAAAGTTTTAGATCCTTTGAGAATTTTGAAAACTTGAAGATCGGTTGATCTAGAAACCTTTGAAAACTTTGCTTGATCTAAAAACCTTTGAAGGTTCCTTGCTCTAAAACTTTAAAGGTTGCTTGGATCTGAAAACTTTGAAGGTTGCTGGATCTGAAAACTTTGAAGGTAGCTTGATTTCAAAAACCTTTGAATATTGCTTCAATAATAATAATCAATTTTCTTTTTACAAACCTTTAAAGATTTTGACTATTTATAGATGTTTTAAAAGCCATCCATTTACTCTCAAAGATTCCTAAAAATCATTTCCAAATATTTTTAAATAAATATGTTTAAAAATGTGGTTTAAAAAATATTTCCATTGAGAGATTTAATGCCACCGTTTGAGTGGCAGTCGCCTGTCACAAAGCAACTCTCAACACAGTACGCTAGCAGTCGCCTGCTAGAACCAAGGCAGTCGCCTGGTTTGGTCACGCAGGCACCTGGCTGGTCAGGCAGTCGCTTGTATAGCTACCGACTTTTTGGAAAAAAACATTTTCTTAATGTGGAAGTCGCCTGCCTCTACATGGCAGTCGCTTGGCCCTTCATCATTTCAAAAAGTTTTCTTTTCTCAAACCCTTTCTTTTCATTTATTTAAAAAATGTTCTTTAGAGTATATACATAAAAACATATTTTTGAATTTCTATGAGCTTCAAATCACTTTATACTTGAGATTAACTTTGAAGTACTTACATTTAAAATACCCTTAAGAATATAATTAATCTTCAAACTTGTTCTTCCATAAGCTTTGTGGTTACAATCTTTCCTTTGGGCTTTTCACAATATACCTTTGTTCTTCATGCTCTTTATAACCCATAAGCTTTACTTCGTATTCTTCAAGGATTCTTTGTAATTCATAAACTTCCTTTTGCACTTAAGCTTTACCGTTTTCCTAAAAAAATTTTCTTGAAACATATTAAACATATCATTTGATTTGTTATCATCAAAATAAAAATTGTAAGCTTTATTAGGCCAACAGCAATCTACCAACATCTTCCCACAGAAAGATACACTCCCAGATGGCGTAGTAGCAGATAACACCTCATTCATGTCTCGGGTATCAACCCCACACCGTCCAACAAAATTCACAAATATAAAAGAATAGGTTGCACCCAAATCAAACAAAACAGAAGCCTTATTTGAAAGCAATAATAAGGTACCTGTCACTACGTTCCCTGCATGCTCAGCGTCCGTTAGAGTAAGAGAGTATGCTCTGGCCAGAGCTGTATTCGTATGGACGGTTTCCTGAGGTTTTTGATTGCTCCCTCGGTTCACACTAGATGCAGACACATCTCGCTTCGGTGCATGACAATCATGAAACATGTGACCTAGCTGGCCACAGTTGTAATAGTTACCCCCAAATGACTGACACTCACCTTCGTGCCATTTATGGCATTTGGTACAACGTCCACTAGTCTGGCTCCCCTGATAATCCTGGTGCTCGGTATTCTAGCGATAACCCGATCCCTTGTTCCTCTTCTTCCACGATCCTTAACTGAGAACCAAAAGGTACTGTCCTCTTCCTAATCCACTTCATCCTCTCAGATATCGGTCTCAATCACCGTGGCTTTATCTACCAACACCGAGAACTCACGGATTTGAAGCATACCCATCAATATGCGGATATCCTTCCTCAAACCCTTCTCAAAACTCTGAGTCTTCTTATACTCACTCGAGATCAAACATGGTGCAAACTGGGATAACTCTATATACTGAGCCGTATATCCCTGCACCGTCATACTCCTCTGAATCAGAGCAAAAAACTCATCCGCTTTCACATCACGTACAGAAGCTAAGAAGTATCTGTCGAAGAACACCTCCTTGAAACAGCACCATGACATCTCCTCAGGACTGACTCTCTGCTTCTCTAGCAGACTCACTGTAGTTCACCATTGACCTACCTCCCCAAATAGCTAGAAGGTAGCATAGAGGACTCGCTGCGTATCCATGCAATGCATAACCTCTAAGATCCTCTCAGTCTTCTTTTTCCAATCCTCTGTTATCATTGGGTCAAGTCCTCTAGAGAACTTCGGAGGATGCATGTGTGTGAACCTCTCAATGGTGCACCCTGCAGCAATAGGAGAGTGCTCACGTCTCCTCACACTCCGCTCGATCTCCCATAACACCTGCCTCGTAAAACCTCAAGGTACAGAAGGAGACTCATCACTCGCAGTCTCCTCGGAGCCACTTCCCAGGTCATTATCCTTAGGTCAATTCTAAAATACAATAGGAATCTATCAGTACCCCTACAACATGTACAGTTAATACAATGATCAACAGCTAATCGTGTTAACTATTTCCTGCCAGGTCTAGGTCAATCCAATCGCACCAACATGAAAGTCATCAATGATCTACCCTGCTTTTACTGAAATCGTCATTCCAGGAAAAAAACGAAATACCGTCGACAAATCCTAGTCTAGCAATCGAACAACCCTTAACCAACTCTACCCATATCCAACATCCTATACTCTGGTATGTACTCAGAGCTAAGCCTAGCCAAGTCTACAAAACCTAATAACCTGGTTAGCTCTGATACCAAGCTGTCACACCCCGAACCCAGAAAATGTAAACAACCAGTCCCTGTATCATACAAAACATCCAAAATACAAGAAGACAGATAAGGGTCCAACCCCGTGGGGTTCCTAGGCACCCTATACACATCCAAACATAACAAAATATTCGTAGCAAAAAAAGGTCATACTATATACCATACTAGAGTCTCTACAAGGACAGAATCAAGGTTCCATCAAACAACGTACAACTGGGTGCCCAACACATCTCAAAATGGCAACCCACAAAAACATAAGTCCTAGCACTTACCCAAGCACTACCCGCAGTACACCAACCACTACGCTCCCGACCCAAGATGCTAGTTCTGGTTACTCAAAAGACCTATAAAAATGTACGTATAGTAGGGGTGAGACACCTCTCAGTAAGGAAGAACATATGTTATATCAGTGTGTGACATTTAAGTGTTATCATGATGCAACATACACGCAGTTAAATGCAGTTCCAGTACTAATTACACAACAGTACATACACACACACACACACACATGATCAGAAATCTCGGTGTTGTCACACCCATCGGCTCGAAGTTGGCCTGTGACATACAGTGTTGGCCCGTAGCCAACCCGAGTAACACGGCGCCACCAGCACATGGCTAGTTCCCGACACCTATGGCATCGTACCCATGCTAAACTGGTGGATCCACACCCTTCAGCCTGATCTGACGAAATAGGCTCACGTCCTCAGATATAGAACCGGACACTCTTAGTATCTAGAACAATTCGAAACCGCGTTCTTATTAGCATTTCAACCTGTCGCACACACATGCATGCTTATATAACCAAACAAACCACACCCATTTGGTAATCTAATATAGTGACTCGAAGAATAATATTATTTAAATAATAAAGAGGGAGAGAAATGGAAACAGTAATAGACGGAGGAAGCCGACGTCGTCGACGACATTGCATTTTGGAGGCAAAATTTCCAAGAAAATTTTCCAGGCCTCGTCAACGAACACAGGGATTTCGTCGATGAGGGTACTTCAGGATCTCATCGACGAGGTCCCGTCTCGTCGACGAGAAGATACCGAGAAGGATTTTTTAGAAGTATGAAATTCTTTGACGAAGGTGCAAGTTCATCAACGAACTTCCTACAGGACTCGTCGAGGAGGTGACGTGGCTCGTCGATGAATTTTGTAGTATAAATAGTGCTTAAACTCAATTTTTACACAGAATTTCAGGGCAAATTCTCTCCCTCTTCTCTCCTATGGCCTCTCCCTCTTCTCTCTTCGATTTCGGCCCCATCGTTCACCAGATTGATGATCTGAGGCCACCACGACGCTCCTAGCAGAGTTCTCTTCAAGTTTGCTGGGACGGATCATTGGTGGGATCGAGTTGAATTTCTTCCCAGAATTAAGGTAAGGCCTTTTAGTCAAATTTTGGCCTTCTGTCAGTTGTAGGAAATGATGTACGCAAAGAAATATTAATATTCTGTTCTGGAAAATATTGTTTTTAGGGTGTTGAGTGGAGAACTTTGCGGGTGTAGGACCTGCTACAATAGGGGGATTTTAGTAGAAATCAGGTAAGGGAAATATTCTATGCTAGGTTATTCGAGTATGATTTCAGTATAAAATTATATATATTCTACCAGTGTATTATTCACAGCAGAGATTTATATGGTTTATCAACTATGATTAATATGTTTTAAAATTACTATGTGTCTTGAGAATATAAATATAGTATAGAAACATGCTTTACAGTATTTCTCAGAGATGTGTTTTACAAAATATACAAACAGTGAATGTATTTTATAGCAATTACAGAAATACCATGATTATACAGTTTTACACTACCATGACATATAGATTTACAGTTAATTATAGAAACACAGTTCATATAGATACAATTTTCTACAGCGTCATGGTTTATACAATTATTATAGAATCATGGTAAAACAGATAGTTGTATATAGAGATGTATTATATAATATCATACCCTGTTGGACCATACAGTTATAGAGCACGGAACCGTAGCTACATACAATATATAGAGTGCAACCACCTATTCAGATAATACGTCGTATAAAGGTCGATCGTATAGAGCCCACGAGCGGATAGGCTCCCCATCAGATATGAGTAGAGGAGGGTTGATCAGACCTATGGAGTATAAATCATGACACATAGTTATCCACAGGGAAGATTTTAGTTATTACTATGTTTATACAGATTTACAGAGACAAAATATATATATATATATTTATTATAAGTATTTTGAGTAGAAGCCTAAAGTATAGAAATGTTGAGCAATCGATAAAAGATGATAATTTATATTATAGGTATTGTACTTTACATATTCAATGATACATGATTATATAGTAATAGATTTTCACAGTATTGTAACTCATTTGTCACACACTAGCGATAGCATATTTTGTCTTACTGAGCATTGGCTCATCCTAATTATTTTAACATTTTTCAGGTGATCCAGGTAGACGAGCAGACCAGGCTCGCAGATAGAGGGGCCTCGGTATTGCCGTGATATTAGAGTGAGCATTTTTGGGAGTATTTTTATATAGCCCTTGCTAGTTGAGGATATTTCTCAGGAACAGTCATATATGTATATTTTGGGAAACAATTTAACATTCTAGTATTGTATATAATTACATATGGTTATGTTTATTTGATTTTTGCTTCTCGCTGCTTAGGTTGATGATTGGGTTTAATCCAGTGTGGTATCAAAGCATTTTAAATGTTATAGTATAAAAAATAAAAATAAAAAACCCAGTTAAATAGCATATCGTTACAATAGTGTATCGGAGCCTAGGTTGCTAAGTTATGTAGAATTTAGAGTGTAGTAGAAGCAATACCAGAGTATAGAAAAAGGATTTGAGGTTTGTTCTGTGTCTGGGTATAGGATTACCGTAGTGGTTTCTGTGTTTTTCTTGGGGTGATGATTTCAGGAAAATCATAGTAAACTATTGTCGGGTCGTGTGTCTAGGTGACAGAACTGGATATTGAGTTAAGGTTAGGGAAGGCAGTAGAGTTTATGCATTTGGTACAGGGGCAGATTACCGTATGCCAATACGTGGCTCAGTTTATCGAGTTGTTGCATTTTGCTCCGCATCTAGCACCTAATGAAGAGGAAAAAGCAAGGAAGTTTGAGGAGGGACCGAAGTAGAATTTTTTTAAGCAGGTGATTGGCTTCAGAGCTCAGACATTTACGGAGGTTGTAGATAGAGCTACATTCATTGAGAGTGGTATATAGAGGGGTATAGTAGCTTAGAGCTAAAGGAAGAGACCTGCGCCTCAGGATTTTCAGGTTGGCTCCAGTAGGGGTCCATGGAGAGGAGGTCGCAATAGGGAAGATCAGAGGCAGATGGCAAGACCTCGGGGGAATCAGGGTGCGCCGATCGTCTCGATATGTCAGACGTGCAAGAGACATCATTCGGGGGAGTTCCAAGTAGGGGGCGATGTATGCTATCATTGTGGGAGACCCGACCAAATGGCACATGCATGCCCAGGTTCGCCATACCAGGTCCCAGCTCCCAGGCCCTATCGGGAAGGATATCAAGCACCTCATGGAGGACAACAGAGGAATATGGCCCCGACGAGGGTTTGCACATTGACGCCGGGTGATGCTGAGGTTGTCGCGGATGTGGTGACAGGTACTTTTACTATTTTATCACATTCCGTTATTGTTTTATTTGATTCGGGTGCTACTCATTCCTTTGTCTCTGCATCGTACGTTAAATTATCTAGAAGTGAGGCTCAGATATTAGATAGAGAATTGTCAATAGCTACACCATCAGGGTTAGGGTTGAGGTGTAAAAGGTTGCTCAAAGGTTATCCTATAGAAATTCTGGGTTTGATATAATACTGGGTACGGATTGGTTGGTTTCCAATCATGCAAGCATTGATTGTCATCAGAAAGAGGTTATTTTCAGACCCCCTGGTACACAGGAATTTAGATTCCTTGGTTCACGGGTACGTGCTCCAACGTAATTGGTGTCAGCTGTGCAGGCGAGCAGATTACTCCTGGACAGAGGTCAGAGGTTTATAACGTTTGTGAAAGAAGTATCCGAAAATGAATTGAAGATTGATAGCACCCCAGTGGTATGAGAATTTCTAGATGTTTATCTAAAGGAGTCACCTAGGTTACCTCCCGTGCGCGAGGTGGATTTTCCTATAGATTTGCCTCAAGGGACCGCTTCGATTTCTAAGGTTCCTTACCGTATGGCTCCAGCCGAATTGGGAGAATTAAAGGAATAGTTGCAAAGCTAGCTGGACAAGGGATTTATATGACCCAGTGTATTGCCGTGGGGAGCTCCAGTGTTGTTCGTAAAGAAGAAAGACGGGTCTTTGAGGATGTGTAATGATAATAGAGAAATCAACAAGGTCACTATTAAGAATAAATATCCTTTACCCTGTATAGACGATTTGTTTGATCAGCTCTAGGGTACACGGGTATATTGCAAGATTGACCTTGGATCCGGTATCATCAAGTGAGTAAAAGTAGAGGACGTCGCGAAGACAGCCTTTAGGACCACGTATGGGCACTACGAGTTCCTCCTTATGCCTTTTGGTTTGAAGAATGCCCCATTGTGTTCATGGACTTGATGAATAGAGTTTTTCACCAGTATCTAGATCAGTTTGTAGTAGTTTTCATTGATGATATACTGGTGTACTCGAGGAGTTTTGAGGATCATGAGGTGCATTTGAGGCAGGTGCTGCAGACACTCAGGGAGGAGAAGCTTTACGCCAAGTTTAGTAAGTGTGAGTTCTAGCTTAAGAAGGTTTCATTTTTAGGCCATGTGATCTAGGAGATGGTATAGCAGTGTATCCCAGCAAGATTGACGTGGTGGTAAATTGGGTCAGGCCGAGGAATGTGCAGGATGTCTGGAGTTTCTTAGGATTGGCAGGTTATTACCGACGATTCGTTGAGGGGTTTTCAGCTTTATCAGGACCTCTCACGCATTTGACCAAGAAGAATGCAAGATTTTTGTGGGATGAAGAGAGCGAGCAGAGCTTCTAGGAATTAAAGCAACAGCTCATAACTACACCAGTACTGACGATTCCATCGGGAGGTGATGGTTATGTTATCTACAGTCACACATCTTTGAAAGGGCTCAGTTGTGTACTGATGCAGCATGGTAGGGTGATAGCATATGCGTCCAGGCAGTTGAAAGAATATGAAAAGAACTACCCTACTCATGATCTAGAATTGGCTGTGGTTGTATATGCACTAAAGATCTGGAGACATTTTTATATGGTGAGAGGTGTGAGATATTTTTTTGACCACAAGAGTGTACAGTATTTCATCACACAAAAAGAGTTGAACATGCGGCAGAGGAGGTGGTTGGAACTTATCAAGGATTACGACTATACCATCAGTTACCACTCAGGTAAAGAAAATGTGGTGACTGATGCTTTGAACAGTAAATCAAGAGACACAGCACAGCTAGCAGCGGTAGTTCAGCATCCAATTCAAATGGACTTGGAAAGACTCGGTGTGGAGTTAGTGGAAGATGATCCTTAGACACTTATTGCCAATTTTTTTGTACAACCTACACTTTATGATAGAATTAAAATTGCTCAGAGGGATGATCCGGAATTGGAAGAAGTGATAGCCAGAGTACAAGATGGTCAGGGGGAAGAATTCAGTATGTCTGACAATGAGGCTCTAATATTTCGCACTAGATCATGTGTGCCTGCAGATGACAGTATTAGGAGGACGATTCTAGAAGAGGCACACAGATCTCTATACACTGTCTATCCTAGCAGCACGAAAATGTATAGGAATCTACAAGAGTGTTTTTGGTGGAGTGGTATGAAGAGGGAGATTTCAGAGTTTGTGCAGCAGTGTTTGATGTCTCAGCAAGTTAAAGCTGAGCACCAGAGGTTGTTAGGACAGCTGCAGCCACTTTTCATTCTTGAATGGAAGTGGGACCACATATCCATGGATTTTGTTACGGGGCTACCGCATAGGTTGACGAAGACAATGCATTTTCTGCCTATTAAAGTTAGCTACCCTATGAGCAGGTTAGCAGAGATTTACATGCAGGAAATTGTTCGACCCCATGGAGTTCCAGTATCCATAGTCTCGTACTGTGATCCACATTTGACATCACGGTTCTAGAGGAGTTTATAGGAGGCGCTAGGGACTCAGCTAGCATTCAGCACTGCTTTCCATCCTCAAACTGAAGGTCAGATAGGGAGGACCATTCAGGTACTCGAAGATATGTTGCGAGTGTGTGTTTTGGATTTTGGGGGTAGCTGGACTCAATATATGCCAGTGGTGGAATTTGCTTACAACAACAGCTATCAGTCAAGCATAGGTATGGCTCCTTATAAGGCAATTTATGGTAGGAAGTGTCATTCCCCTTTATACTGGAGTGAGTAGGGTGAGAGGCAAGTTGTGGGGCCAGAAATAGTACAGCAGGCATACGATAAAGTCTGACTTATTCGAGACAGGATTAATTCAACGCAAAGTCGACAAAAAAGCTACGTGGATACTCGCCGCTGAGAACTGAAATTTGAAGTGGGTGATTATGTATTTTTGAGAATAACTCTACTAAAGGGGATCTTGAGATTTGGGAAGAAGGGTAAGTTGAGCCCTAGGTTTATTGGCCCATTTGAGATACTTGAGAAGATTGGATCAATAGCCTATTAGCTAGCTTTACCACCATCTCTATTTTGAGTTCATGACATATTTCATGATTCTATGCTAAGGAAATACGTTCCAGATCCTTCCCATATCATCAGCCATGCGGAACTGGAAATCAGTGAGGCTTTAGCATATGAAGAAGCTCTAGTACAGATCCTAGATAGGAAAGAACAGGAATTGCGCAATAAGAAGATACAATTGGTAAAAGTCCTATGGAGGAATCACGCAATAGAAGAAGCTTCGTGGGAGCTTGAAAGGGAGATTAGACAAAAATATCCCCACTTGTTTAGTGGGTCATAGCAATGATGTATCATTAAAGTAATAGTAATCTTATTTTGTTTAGCATAGTGGAATTGTAATGTAGTGTATAGGATAGGTAGTATTTTGGTTTTGGGGGAATTTTCTTTTATATTTGTAATCTCCCAGTACTACCCATATAACCACGGTATTCCTCCGCCATGAGTGAGGGCATGTAATAAAATAAGTAGACCATTTTGTCCTTAAGGGATGGTGAGCTATATGAATAGTAAATTTCGAGGACGAAATTTTATAAGGAGGGGAGAATGTAGTGACCTGAAGAATAATAGTATTTAAATAATAAAGAGGGAGAGAAATGGAAATAGTAACAGAATGAAGCAGCCGAAATTTTCTAGGCCTCGTCGACGAAAACAGAGATTTTGTCGATGAGGGTACTTTAGGATCTCGTCGATGAGGTCCTATCTCGAACACAGAGATTTCGTCGATGAGGGTACTTCAGGATCTCGTCGATGAGGTCCTATCTCGTCAATGAGGTCCTGTCTCATTGACGAGAAGATACCAAGAAAGATTTTTGAGAAATTTGAAATTCATCGACGAAGGTGCAGGTTCATCGATGAACTCCCTACCATACTCGTCGACGAGGTGACGTGGTTTGTCAACGAATCCCGCAGTATAAATAGTGCTTAAACTCAGTTTTTACGCAGAATTTCAGCGTAGATTCTCTCTCTCTTCTCTCCTACGACCTCTCCTTATTCTCTCTTCGATTCCGACCCCTTCATTTTTTGAATTGATGATCTGAGGCCACCACGACGCTCCTAGCGGAGTTATCTTCAAGTTTGCTGGGACAGATCGTCGATGGGATCGAGTCGAATTTCTTCCCAAAATCAGAGTAAGGCCTTTTAGTCAAATTTTGGCCTTCTATTAGTTGTAAAAAATGATGTAGGCAAAGAAATATTGATATTCTATTCTAGCAAATGTTGTTTTCAAGGTGTTGAGTGGAGAACCTTGTGGGTGTAGGACCCGCTACAGTAGGGGGATTTTAGTAGAAATCAGGTAAGAGAAATATGCTATGCTAGGTTATTCGAGTATGATTTCAGTATAAAATTATATATATTCTACCAGAGTATTATTTATAGTAGAGATTTATAAAATTTATCAAGTATGATTAATATGTTTTAAAATTACTGTGTGGCTTGAGAATATAGATATAGTATAGAAACATGCTTTATAGTATTTCTTAGAGATGTGTTTTATAGAATATATAGACAATGAATGTATGCAATTATAGAAATACCATGATTATACAGTTTTACAGTACCATGACATACAGATTTACAGTTAATTATAGAAACATAGTTGATATGGATACAGTTTTCTACAACGTCATGGTTTATACAGTTATTACAGAATCATGATAAAACAAATAGTTGTATATAGAGATGTGTTATATAGTATCAGACCCTATTGGACCATACAGTTATAGAGCACGGTACCATAGCTACATACAATATATAGAGTGCAACCACCTATTCAGATAATACGTGGTATAAAGGTCGGTCGTATAGAGCCCACGAGCGGATAGACTCCCCATCAAATATGAGTAGAGGAGGGCTGATCAGACCTATAGAGTATAGTGATCTATTCCTGGTTGGCCAGTCAGGGTAGATCCCGCCTACGGGCCGCACAACCCTATCATGGGGGGTTAAATCATGACACATAATTATCCACAAGGAAGATTTTAGTTAATACTATGTTTATACAGATTTACAGAGACAAAATATATATATATATATTATAAGTATTTTGAGTAGAAGCCTAAAGTATATAAATGTTGAGCAACCGATAAAAGATGATGATTTATATTACTAGTATTGTACTTTACATATTCAGTGATACAAGATTATATAGTAATAGATTTTCACAGTATTATAACTCATTTGCCACACACTAGCAATGGCATATTTTGTCTTACTGAGCATTGGCTCATCCCAATTACTTTAACATTTTTCACGTGATCCAGGTAGGCGAGCAGATCAGGCTCTCAGATAGAGGGGCCTCAGTATTGTCTTGATATTAGAGTGAGTATTTTTGGGAGTATTTTTGTATAGCCCTAGCCAGTTGAGGATATTTCTAGGGAACAGTCATATATGTATATTTTGGGAAACAATTTAGTACTCTGGTATTGTATATAATTGCATATGGTTATGTTTATTTGATTTCTACTTCTCGCTACTTAGGTTGATGATTGGATTTAATCCAATGTGGTATCAGAGCATTTTAAATGTTATACTATAAAAAAAAATCCAGTTAAATAGTAGGTCATTACATCTAAAATCATGGTTTTCCAAAAAAAATATAGTTTAAACAAGTCAAGGCATAACCATCCCTGTAGCACAATATAAATCAACATATACATTCGGTTTTCAACAAAACCAGGGATGCAGCCCGTCACCCCCTTTTTCCCAAAACTGTAATCATGAAAAACCTATAGTTTTCCCCGTTAGATCCCCCCAAATGAGTATCCAAAACACACACATGACCGTGAACCACAGTTGTACCGATTTCGATTTCAAAACTAACCAATATAAACACAATTCCTCTTACCTTTCCCCTAAATAGAAAATCTTGAACTCGAAGGCTCCTAAACAGCAAACCAAGTTCCAAAACTTACAAATCACAGTACAAAAGATACTAACAACTTCGTCCTCTATCAAACTAATCGATCATAAAAGAAAACCGAGCCTTACCTCAATTTAAAGCCGAAACCCAAAAATCTTCGAAATAGGATTCCGATCTGTAGGTATTGAAGAGTATCTTTCTACGATCCTTGTGGTAACTTCAGATTAACGATTATCGTGACGAACAACAAAGAAATCTAGAGAGAGGAAGTGTAGGGAGAGTTCTAGAGAGAGAGCGAGAATATTTTTAGTTTTCTTAGCTGAGAAGTAAAGAGAACTTCTATTTATAGCCCTCTGACTTGGGCGTCCTCATCGACGAAATGGTGTCCTCGTCAACGAGGTCGTATAGACAGCTCATCGACGAGATGGTGAATTCGTTGACGAATCCTGATATCATCGATTTCCTGAAATCTCTCAGCTTCTCCTCATCGACGAGCCTCTGAACTTTGTTGATGAGACTTACATGGACTTCGTCGACGAATCCTGGCTTCGTCGACAAAATCTGCTAAATTCCCTATTTGCCCCTCTCTTATTTATTTAAACCCATATATCACGGTTTAAGTTCTTACAAACAGGTACTTGACCTTTACTGTCATCTTATTAATTTCTTGATAGTCGATGCACATTCTCATCAACCTATCCTTCTTCTTTACAAACAACATTGGCACTCCCCAAGGTCATACGCTCGATCTGATAAATCCTTTATCATAAAGTTCCTGCAGTTGCCCCTTTAACTCCTTTAATTCAATTGGAGCCATTCTATATGGAGCCTTAGATATTGGTGTTGTCCCTGAATTTAATTCAATGGCAAGCTCCAGCTTAAGTACCTCCTTCGGTGCTTCTTTTACAAATGCAAGGTACCCCTGGCCACCCTCCAAAAGTAACCTCTTTGTATGAATTTCTAAAAGGATCTATGGTGCAGAGCGTACCCACGACCCAAACAATTTAAACTCCTGCTCCCTTGGAGGTTTGAACACTACCTCATTTCTATGTCAGTCAATGCTCGTGTAGCTGGATGCTAGCCAATCCATCCCCAAAATGACGTCTAACCCATGCATGTCAAAAACAATTAGGCTAGTAGGCAGCGTTCTTCCTTGAATCTCCATTGGGTAGTCTCTAATTACCTTACTACACACCATAACTGACACTGTCAGCGTGACCACAACTAACTCGACATCTAACAATTGTGTCTCTACCTTATACAATTTAACCAATCCTTGAGACACAAAAGAGTGCGTCACACTTAAGTCAAACAACAAAACAACACTATTTGAAAAAATGAAAATAGTACATGTCGCCATGTTGCTGGCGTTCTTTGCATCTCCTAGCATAAGTGAGTATTCATGCGCTTGGGCGGTGCCCCTCTAGTGACCACCTCGGGGTGCCTGGTTACCTTCTTGATACTGATGTTGTGGAGGAGTGTAAATCAGCGTCGCGCGGCAGTCCCGTGCCATATGTCTAGCCGCCCACACCAGTAGCAGCCAGCTGATCCATCCCTACACTCGCTCCAATGCCTCTAATGGCATCTGGGACATGTAGGACATGGTGGATTCCCCTGATGAGCTCGATATCCCATCTCCTGCTGCTGGCTCGTGAATTTACTAGGCCGCCTCTATGTACCTTGGCTGGTACTAGTCTGAAATCCCTAAGGCAAGGGCCTCTTCTTCTGGTTTACTACTAGTCTCTCAACCTCCTCAATGCTGGCCTCAACTGTCATGGCCTTGTCCACTAACTCAGAAAAACTTTAAGTAAACAACATCGCCACCTATGCACGTATTTCCCACCTCAAACCCTTTTCAAACCTCTGAGCCTCCTTTGGCTCATCTTGGATCATGTATGGGGAAAAGTGGGATAACTTCACAAACTTGGCTGCATACTACTGTATGGTCAAGTGTCCCCGTGTCAGATTCAATAACTCCTCTGCCTTAACTTCTCTAATAGCAGTAGGGAAGTACCTATCGAAGAAAACCTCCCTGAATGACTCTAGGTAATAGTTCCAGGTCCTGGCCACTATTCCTTCACCAGTTTTGCCTATCTCCTCCACCTCTTTACTTCCCCTATCAATATAATAGTGGCATACCGCACCTTTTACTCCTCCATGCACTCTAGTACACCCAACAGTTCCTCAATCTCTTGAACCCAATCTTCAGCTGCGACCGGGTTTGTTCCTCTTGCAAAAACTGGTGGATTCATCTAAGTAAACTACTGAAAAGTGCAGCCCCGACCAACTAGTGGCTAGTCTTGCTCTCTAGAGTTTCTTCGGGTTTCCTTCCTAGCTTGTCACGCTATACTCTGCAGTACTGCCAAGGCATTGACATCATCCTCACTGGAAGTATCCACGTGATTATCCCCTCCGGCTACAATGTCCTTGCCCCTAGAATCCATCCTAAAGATAAGATAGAAACCGACTTAGAAATTCCACATTTATCATGGTTGATGCAAGTATGTAATAAAGAAATAATATAACATTTGAGTTTACAGTTAAAGAAATCATTTACATAATTCTGCTACAAAACCATCAAGGTATCGACCTCTAACCATAACACCGCCACTACGCACATACTCAACCAAACTAACATTCCCACTTAAATTTTTAAGTTCTAGTCTCTCAACCCAGAAACGAAACCATCGATGGATTTACCATGGTTTTCCTAAAATCGTCATTCCAGGAAAAACACAGAAGACCGTTAAAGGATTTCTGCCTCTAAGCTTCCAGAACAAAACTCACCTAATTTATTGATTCCTATCCTTAACTTATCTCAACCTATACTCTGGTAATTATCCACTATCAAAGTCTGCAGAACCTAGCAAACCTAGGCTCTGATACCACCTGTAACACCCCAACCCGCCACGTGGGGCTCGGGGTGCTACTTTAGTGACGCCTGTGTTCCTGATACCATATTCATTATATAAAAGCAGCAGAAATAATTGATACATCTTCCAAATATATTACCAGAGTTCTAAACTGCTAACATACATAGAAGTCTCCCTATATCCATATTACATCCCAAACAAAAGAAAGAAAGCTAACTTAATCCATACGACCATATTACATATCTAGGGCTCCAAGAAAAACTTTAAATACATTAGAGTTCTTATAGGCATTAACACAAAAAGAACTAGCTATCACCCCACCGTGGAGTTAGTTAAGCTCAATCTCGATATGGTCCTAAAAAAAATGATAAATTGTATATTGGGGTGAGACACCTCTTAGTAAAACGGATTAAATTAATACAAGGGTGTGGCCAGCATGAATTTAAGTAAACATATATATATATATATATATATATATTACCCAAATTATTAAATCTAATAAACATAACATTTGTATATCATACTCACACCTACACAGTTTTAAAAAAATACATACTTCTATGATACCACCTGTAAATCAGTTTACTAAGTATCACCATTCACATAAACTAACATATATATATATATATATATATATATATATATATATAAGTAAAAATACTCCCTATGTCCGACAACATGTTTAACCCCCATTATGAGTTGTGCGGTCCAGAGGCGAGAATTAGCCTGGGTGATCAGCCCAAAACTAACTCAAAGTAACCGTCTACAAGTGCGTCTGCAGGCATCTGCAACCCTGTTGCAGGTTCGATTGCCTTATATAACTCCACCCTTACGTAGGGCAATTGGCTACTGAGACCACCCTACACTTCCACTACATGTGGGCACACATGGCCAAATATTCCCCTAGCTACGATACCATGCTCACAATACAACAGGTCCTCAGGGTTTTTAAAATCATATCATGCAATTTTAAAAAATAAAAAAGTAGTATAAGTATATGTTTCAAAATCGAGTATAAATTCGTCGTATCAATCCCGGCTCTTAGCCGTCAATAAATAACTTGGCTCTTAGCCGTCATATAAAAACCCTACTCTTTGCCGTCATATAAAAATCCAGTATTTTACACAAGCAGTTCCAGTATGTTTCACAAATTGTTCCACTATTTCACAACCATTTCCATGTCCAGTTACTACAATAAACCTTACCAATTATTCACCTGCCACACAATTTTCATATTTGAACATAACCTGATAAACAATTAAGAAACACAGTATTTTAAATCCATATGATAAAACAAGCTTTCCACCGTTCATATTATTCAAAATACTATACCATATATCCTATATTTGCAAAAATCCATTTTGAACAGTCGATTTTCGAAACAATCTTGGAAATCAAGTTTGCATATATATAAAGCAGTTTAATTGGTTCAACTTTAATAAAGACCTGACTTAATTTAATTCCCTTACTTGTTTACTGAGATATTTCCTAAGAAGACCTTAAAACCAAACTCGCGACACTACAGAGCTCAAAATTCCTAAAATCACATTTTCTCAATTCCATCAGCTCAACTCCAAAATTATAATTTCCTTAATATTTCTAAGTTCACAAAATCCCCAATAACTATTTTACCATTTCTTATGCCTATAAACTCCAAATAAATAATTAAATTTTCAAAAACAACAAATTTGTTTAATTCCATATCTCTTACCCCAATCTTGGAGTGGTGCCTGAAAAGTTCAGTTCAAAAATTTACTCAACTAATTTATATATATATATATATATATATATATATATATATATATATATCAAGGAGATTTTTAAGAATGTGCAAAATATTCTGTCTCAATTGAATAAAAAAGTTTTTATGGGTATAAAAATAATTATATTTTTAGTGCAAAATTAATTTATAAATAATTTATAATTATTTAAATTTATGTCTTAAAACTGAAAAAAAAAAAAAAAAACATCATAATTAAAAGTAACAGTTAATAATTCATTTGAATTAAATAATTAAAAGCAATATAGTTTCAAAACGTCAACCATTATATTCAATTACTACAATATAATAGTAGTAATAATGCCTTATATTTTTATTAGTTCCTGATTTGTTTTTGTAATAATTTTTAACTCTAACAATAGTGTGTAGGGATGCTACATTGTAGAGCATTAATACGCCTAAACCATTAAGTCTGCTTATAATATACTATAAAAGTATTATATATATATATAGCAGACAAGCCACTTGAAATTGAGAAGGAATACAAGTCCAAACCTAAGCTAGCCTATCAAAATTGATAATATAGTTATTTTAAAATTTTAAAAAAAATTTTCAAGGAATTAATACAACATGCACGCTAGCACATGTGTGTGTCTCTGTGTATAATATATAATTTCATATTTTAATAATTTGAATATATTTAAATATTTTTATTATTTTAAAAATGAAACTAGGAAGGCAACAGAAAGATTTTATGGTCTAACCGAAAGATTATGTAACCCAACTCAAATGGCTTAATGATTTGGTCTAGGCAAGTTGTGCAAGCACTCACATTTATGCGTACGCATGTGCACTATATATTTATGCGAAAAAAAAAGTATTAGGAAATTTAATACAAATACAATAAAAGAATAAACTCAAAACAAATATAAATATGATTCACAATTAAGCTGAGACATGAACATCTCACTCTCTTTAAGGAGATTCAAGCCCTCTGTGATTTTTCAACTAAGCTCAAAAATCGATGAAACATACCTCGACTTGACTTGTCTCCCTTAGAATATAACAGTCCGGTTTTAATCGTATGACTCTCTCTTAGTCTACACAAAACATGAAGAGTCTAAAACTCCACAAAAGAACATTTTTCTAAAGTTATCAAACTCTCTAGACTTGAATGATGATGAGAATGATGTGAAGAGGTAGGTGCCTAGAAATTACTTTGTGTTGAGCCAAAGACTATAGGGGTCTATTTATAGGCACACTACACATTGCATTATCTATGCACCTAATAAATAAGATGTATCTAAAATAAATTAGATACTTGCCCAAAATCAAGATACATTCACATAAATGACTTATGAATTGGTGAAAAACATGAATTCAAAACTTATCTAAATGTAGATATATTAGAGAGTTATGGTATATTCCCAAGAGAGGGGGTGAATTGGGTATTTTAAAAATATAGGTCAAGTATGTCTTATTTTTAAAAATCACAACTAGTATTACTCAAACCTATGATTTCCAATCAACCTCAAATCTCACAAATATGCAAACATGCAACTATTCGATCACATATACAAAAATCACAACAAATTAAATATAAGCATGCAAGTACTGAAATTAACGAGAGAGGAGAGAGAGAGCGCAAACACGGTATTTTTACGAGGTTTGGTTGTACCCTCCTACGTCATTGCCTCAAGCCAACCTACTTGAAGATTCCACTATCTTGCTTACTTAACTGGGCAAAGTAAAGTCGTTTACACACTTCTTATAGGGTGGAGCCCCCCTTTACACACTCCTTACAGGATGAAGCCTTCCTCTTCAGGCGATACCCCACGCCTGGTCACGGTTCACTACCCAAACCACAGGGATACAAATGAGTAAAAAGGTTGTGTACAAATGAATGCTTCTCAAACAAGTTAGTTGTACAAATGAAAATCTAATGCACTCTCATAAGATATGAGTTAAAGCTCAATCGAGTATGTGTATCTTTCTTAATAAAATTTTTACAATCTTTAAACACTACAAGAAATAAAGTTATTAGTGACGATTAAACTATCACTTATAATTAAAAAATTGTCACTAATAGTATTAGTCACGGTTTTTTCAATATTAGTGATGGTTCTAACTTTGTCACCATATCTGTGGATACTAATACTTATTAGTGACGAAATATTCAAACCGTCACTAATAGTGGAGTATTAGTGATGGAAGACAACCGTCAGTAATATCGTAGGACCGTCACTATAAATCATACATATTCTCTACTCAAATTCGTCACTATAGCCGAAGTATTGGTAACGATTTTAATAACCGTCACTAATATTACACTATTAGTGACGCTTAATGAACCATCACTAATGTTACGTTTTTAATGACGGTTATTAAAACTATCACTCATAATATACTATTAGTAATGATTATAAAATCGTTACTATTATTGTGCCTTTAGTGGCGAATTTGTATGCAGAAAATGTTGATTCTATAGTGACAGTTTTAGACTTTTAGTGACGATTAATAAATCGTCAATAAAAGTTCATCCTGCTATCATTAGTAACGGTTTTGCAAACCATCACAAATACTTTGAAAAAAATAATTTTTTTTTTGAAAATTCCTGTCAAAATCTGTAATTTCACTTTGGCATACATACAATCAAACCAGAATTATTAAAACATTCATAAATTATTCAAAATTCAAATACATATATACAAATACAAATTGAAATTAAAAGATAAAAAATAATTCTATTCAGAAAGTCCAAAATATAGAAAAAGTCAAAATTAAAGTTGTAGTGCATCGACCCGACTGTAGTGCCTGTCATCATTGTAGTGATCTAACAGCTGCAAACCCTAGGAAATAAAAATTATATAAGAAATTAGTATACAATGTTTGAACATATATGTATATATTATAATTAAATATGATTTGATAGAAAAATGATCGAACATTGGGACATAGTGTAAAAAAAATGATACAATTGTAAATAACTAAATTTGATCAGTCGAAAGTCACCTCACTCGGTTCAAACCTCGAATTGACCGAATTGTAAGTTAAGTTTACTAATTATTTTGTTTGTATTATAACTTTACTTCTAAGTGGGGAAAAAGCTCTAGGGGAGGAGTTTTTTGGGACTGTCAGATCCAGCACGTCCAGTTCAATGTGATAGACGTATCGAGACTGACCAAACTCAGTTTGGACCTTGTGTACCCAAATTGGACACATGGGTGGTTAAATTCAACTAAGTGTACTAAGTTCGCCTCTAAGCAAATAATTTTCAATTGGCATGGAGTTTTCTGGCACCTTCAGATCTGACACGTCCAGTTCGATGTAACAGATGTGTCAGGACTGATCACACTCGGTTTGGATTTCATATGCCTGATTTGGACACCTAAGTGCTTAATGAACTAAGTTAATTTACTAAGTTTGTTTGTATTATAACTTTACTTCTAAGTGGGTGAAAAAGCTCTCGGGGAGGATTTTTTGGGTACTGTTAGATCTGATACATCCGGTTGGATGTAACGGACATGTCGAGACTGACCACGCTCAGTTTGGACCTCGTATGCCCGATTTGGACACCAAAGTGCTTAAAATAAACTAAATGTACTAAGTTCGCCTCTAAGCATATAATTTTCAATTGGCATCGAGTTTTTGACCACCATCAGATCCAACATGTGCAATTCGATATAATGGATGTGTTGGGACTGACGATGCTCAATTTAGACCTCGTATGCCCGTTTTGGTCACTTGAGTGCTTAAAATGAACTAAGTTTACAAAGTTTGTTTGTATTCTAACTTTACTTCTAAGTGGAGAAAAAGCTCTTGGGGAGGAGTTTTTAGGGACCGTTAAATTCAGCACATCTAGTTTGATGTGATAGACGTGTCAGGGCTTACCAAACTTAGTTTGGACCTCATATGCCCGAATTGGACATATGGGTGGTTAAATTCAACTAAGTATGCTAAGTTCGCCTCTAAGCGTATAATTTTCAATTGGCATGGAATTTTTGGGCACTATCGGATCCAGCACATCCAATTCAATGTAGTAGACATGTCGGGATTGACCACACTCGGTTTGGACCTCATATGCCCGATTTGGACACCCAAGTGCTTAAAATGAACTAAGTTTGCTAAGTTTGTTTGTACTATAACTTTGTTTCTATGTAGGGAAAATGCTCTTGGGGAGGTATTTTTGGGGACCGTTAGATCTGGCACATCCAATTCGATGTGATGGATGTGTCGGGACTGACCACATTCGGTTTGGACCTTGTATGGCCGAATTTGACACATGAGTGGTTAAATTCAACTAAGTGTACTAAGTTCGTCTCTAAGAGTATAATTTTCAATTGGCATGGAGTTTTTGGGCACCTTTAGATCTAGCATGTCCAGTTCAATGTGACAAAGATGTTGAGACTGACCACACTCGGTTTGGACCTCGTATGCCCAATTTGGACACATGAGTGCTTAAAATGAATTAAGTTTACTAAGTTTGTTTGTATTCTAACTTTACTTCTAAGTGGGGAAAAAGCTCTCGAGGAGGAATTTTTAGGGACCGTCAGATCTAACACATCCAATTTGATGCGACGGACATGTTGAGGCAAACCACACTCAATTTGGACCTCGTATGCCCAATTTGGACACCTAAGTGCTTAAAATGAACTAAGTTTACCTCTAAGCATATAATTTTTAATTGGCATGGAGTTTTTGGGTTTCGTCAGATCTGACACATTTAGTTCGATGTGGTGGATGTTTTGAGACTAACCACGCTTAGTTTGGATCTCGTATTCCCGATTCAGACACCTGAGTGCTTAAAATGAATTAAGTTTACTAAATTTGTTTGTATTATATCTTTGCTTCTAAGTGGGGAAAAAGCTCTCGTGGAGGAGTTTTTGGAGACCATCAAATCCAGCACATCCAGTTTGATGTGATGGGCATGTCAAAACTGACCAAACTCAGTTTGGATCTCGTATGGCCGAATTAGACACATGGGCGGTTAAATTTAACTAAATAAGTTCGCCTCTAAGCGAATAATTTTCAATTGACATGGAGTTTTTGGGCACCATCAGATCCAACATGTCCAATTCGATGTGATGGATGTCTTAGGACTAATCATGCTCGGTTTGGACTTTATATTCCCGATTTGGACACTTAAGTGCTTAAAATGAACTAGGTTAATTCACTAAGTTTTTTTGTATTATAACTTTGCTTCTAAGTGGGTAAAAAGCTCTCAAGGAGGAGTTTTTGGGGACCATCAGATCCGACATGTCAGTTCGATGTGACAGACATGTTGGGACTAACCATGCTCACTTTGGACCTCGTATGCCCAAATTAGACACATGGGTAATTAAAACAAACTAAGTGTACTAAGTTCGCCTCTAAGCATATAATTTTCAATTGGCATAGAGTTTTTTCGCACAGTTTGATTTGGCACTTTCAGTTCGATGTGATAGACGTGTCAAGACTGACCATGCTCGGTTTGGATCTCGTATGCCTCGATTTGGACACTTGAATGTTTAAAATGAACTAAGTTAATTTACTAAGTTTGTTTGTATTATAACTTTGCTTCTAAGTGGGAAAAATGCTCTCGGGGAGGAGATTTTGGGGATTGTCACATCCGGCACATCCAGTTCGATGTGATGGGCGTGTCAAGAATGACCACGCTTAATTTGGACCTCATATGCCCGAATTAGACACATAGGTGGTTAAAATAAACTAAGTGTACTAAGTTCACCTCTAAGCGTATAATTTTCAATTGGGATGGAGTTTTTGGGCACTGTCAGATACAACACATCTAGTTCGATGTGATGGATGTGTCGGGACTGACCACTTTTAGTTTGGACCTCGTATGCTCGATTTGGACACCTAAGTGCTTAAAATGAACTAAGTTAATTTACTAAGTTTTTTTCTATTCTAACAATAAAAATATTGTTATGTGAATTCCTACATAAATTGGATCTATTAATTCATTGCATAGATAATACATATAATAAAATATGAAAATATAACTGCATAATTACATTGTGTAATTTAGAACAACTCAATTTCAAAACTCCTCACACAAATTTTCCTTCCGCATATTGAGTATACTTTTTAATGAGAGGAGAAGCCACCCACATCATCTGGACGAGATTGGCGTAACATTTATTCCATCTGCGCTTTCCAGTTCTTTATGGCTTCCATCTCTGTTACAGCGTCGGACACCTTTACTTGCTAGGTGGACACTTCTTCTTTAAGCTCCTGGTTCCCCATTTCCATCGTCTGCATTCGGAGAACCATATCCTACCTTTGAGATTCGGCTTCCTTATGTGCTCGATCAAGCTCAGCACGAGATGCCACGGTCAAAGAAGATGATGATGTTGGGGTGATGTATCCATTGCAAAGACCATTCAAGCAACCCCTTGCACGTTCCCCAAGCACCTTCCTACAGATGTCGTCATTTGAAACTGGCTCACTCCCCTCTGGAACCGGTGCATTCCTCAGCTCGACCATCCTCGTCTATTTTTAGTCATGAAAATGTGGAAAATGAAGAAATAAGAATATAACTTTGACGTTTTGAATAAAATAATGAACTAAATAACATATTTGACATAATTATTTGCTCTTTGCACCTGGGCACCACTCCCTCAATGGCCTCTAATGTGTTCCATAATAAAGATCCGAAATTGGCTCCAGGTTGCTAGTCTCAGGATCACACTACATTATTATGTAAAACATAATTAATATTAATACGGAGTTATAAACATAAATAACACTTGTCAGGTAATGATTAGACATATAAATATAGAAATGACCTTTCGATGACCAACGAACAACTTCAATCCACTGCAATGCGTCGTCTCTAGTTTGTTGCGGTTCTTAGCATTTCTTTTACAGATAGCCTATGAAAAAGAAAAAAAATGACTTTTGATTAATTAGCAACATCAATACGACAAAATAGTTATAACAATAAAAACACATCACCTGATGGGCTGTGTCGCTGAAATGGTGACACACCACCTCCCAATCCTCTAGGGAGGTCACATCGAATGGGTGAGTCTCAGCTTAATCTTCCATCGCCCTAAAATGCTTGCGCATTTCAGTGTGATAGCTTTTGAACCGAGTGCACAGCTGAGTGTTCACTACCTTTTTTACATGGTCAGCAACGAAAATGTCCATGTCAAAATTTACCTACATATGAAATACATATAGAATATTAGACAGTTAATTTTGTAGTATATTAAAAGTAAAAGAAATGGTTTAGAGTTACTTACCAAGATGCGCTCATAGAGAACCAAGCGCTAAGCCTCTATCACATATGGCCATTTGAAGCAGGTGACTGGAGCATAGTGTCGGCATATAATGCCAAGCTCCCATGTCTAGCTCATGCACCAATCATTTAAAGGGGTCATGTAGCCTGGAGGAATATCGATCCGGATCCACTGCCCCCCCATTCCTCTCCAGGTGTTTTTTGAGGACCATATTTTTTGCTGCACCACGGCTTGAACTCATCGTGTGTGTCTCTGACGACGTCGATGCTACAAGGAGAGTTAATTAAGAACAATGTTGTTATCATGCATGTGCATGACCATAAATATATTATTCGAAATTAAATACTAGTAACCTTACTAACATTGCTCATTATGGTGGGCAGCTCACCCTGGGTCTGATGCCTAGCTGATCGATCATCATCCTTGAGCAAGGGTCTTAAGGGCTCAAAGAGTGTCGTATGGGGACTAACGTCCTCCACCGATCTTGAGGATGTTGAATCATCCTCGGGGGATGATGTAGTCGAGAGCCTAGACTGAACTCGGCGACGACGACCACCTAGTGCCATTTCTTCAAAATAATACACAAGTAAATATAAGAAGATTGGATATTAGATGGATGCATAGTAAATATATTTTCAGTTATTTACACATGTCACATACACAGTGACAACATAACATGCTTACCCTCTATACATCCTCAATATCAGTATCATCCTCACTTTCTAATATGTCTTCCTCTTCACTACAGTACTCAACCATAGTTTCATCTTCCCCATAAGTTTCATCATGACCGATGAAGTCAATGTCTTCATAAGGTTCAATTCCAATGTTAGCAGTCCCTACGAGTTATGCCATGGCACCAAAACTATTCAATGGTATAGGATCGGCTCCTTCTTTAGCAACATTGACAGCAGATTGCATTGCTGCACTGACAGATGGCTCATCATCCTAGAATGCATCCTCGCTAACACTCTTCTTTGCATTTGCAACTTTTGTAATATCATACAAACTTCGGGGAGGAATTTGTTGGGTCACATGCCATTCACCCTTCGATTTTGGGTCCTTAAGATAGAACATTTGTTCTTCCTACATCGCTAGCACAAAAGGGTCATTTTGATACCATGTTTTGCTAAAATTGACACTAGTAAAGTAGGCATCCATGTTTATCCCAGTCTTTTTATTGCCAATGTCCCACCAGGTACACTTAAACATATGGATAAATCTATTGGCTCCATAGTGAAGCTCTATAATGTCATCCAAGACACCAAAATAGTTAATTTCTTCATCTCTTTCTGTGCCTAGCACCACAACCCCACAATTCTGGGTTCTTCTATGCAGTTCGAAGGACTTTGTATGAAATCGTAAGTCGTTGACAATACAACTACCATAGTGGTTAACTTGTTGATTGGGGCCACATGCCAACACGTACAAATATTTACTTGTCATTTGTTCTTTATTGTAATACACGACTTTCATCTATTAATTAAAAATGAGTTTAGATGAGTAAACCGTTAATATTGAAAATGTACATTGCTTTGAACTTATATAAAATTTGTTACTTACATGGCCCCCAAACCAATTGAGAAATTCCTTCTTATGTCTTTCGTCAACATTCCTTTCATTTTTGGTCAGAAGTTCAACTTTATGTTCACTATATGCAACAATAGTATATGATAATGTCAACTAAGTATATGTACACACACACACACACACACACACACACACACACACACATATATATATATATATATGCATATGTAAATACAATACAAAGTAAGGTGTTTGGAACCACATATTCGATATATGGAACAGTTTCATCACAATTATTAAGGATGTAAAAGTGTGTCTCTTGTAGGTTGTCAGTATCAATGAAATTATAAACCCGTGTGCAACGACCAAATATTTCCTCGAAATATAGAGCTCCTCAGTCTTTCATCTTTGGCATTAATAGCATAAACGTCTGCATTTTGCTCCTCACAAGTGAACCTTGTGTCAATATCATGTAGATACATTGAGCAAAATGCAAGACATTCACTATCAATGTATGTCTCAATGATTGAACCTTCCTGACGTGTCTTATTGTGCATATACCTTTCAAAGTGAACAAGAACCTATGCATTTTACATAGCATTAGTGACTTGTACGCACAAAAAAAGTGAGGAAATCACGTGAACATTGTAGAACGACTTTATAATTTACCTCTCAATAGGATACATCCAACGATATTGCACCAATCCTCCAATTATGGCCTCCATTGGTAAATGGATGGCTAGGTGGACCATCACATCGAAGAATGTTGGCGGAAATATTTTCTCCAGCTTGCACAGTATGATCATGATGTCCTCATCTAACCATGCAAGTACGTCTACACTCAATTTTTTGGAGCACAACTGTCAGAAGAAGATCCCTAGCTCAATTAGCACTGAGTGAACACCTTCAGCCAAGTGTCTATGAAGGAAAATGGGTAGAACTCATTGCAGAAGGATGTGATAGTCATGACTTTTCATTCGTAACATCTTCCCTTCCTTCATGCTTATGCATCAAGCTATGTTCGATGCATATTTATAAGGAAACTTCACTGATTTCAACCATTCAAAGAAATTATTCTTGTTATCCTTCAAAAATGTGCAATAGGATGATGGCATAAGAAGTTTGTCGCCATCACAAATCAGATGCAACTCAAGTTGTATTCCCTTATCTTTCATATCCCAGCGAGCATTTTCGGTGTCCTTTGTCTTCCCATTTATATCCAACAATGTACAAATGACATTCTCACAAATGTTCTTCTCGATGTGCATGACATCCAGGTTGTGGCATAGTGGAAGATCTTTCTAGTATGACAATTCAAAGAAGATGCTTCCTTTTGTCCAATTCAACTCCCACTTAGCACATTTCTTTTTTCTACTGCTCGGTGGTTTCCCAAATTTTACATCTCTGATTAACATGAGCTGGTTTAATATATTTTCCCTACTTAGTCGGTTTGGCTACAACCTTCGTTCAGGTTTTCCATTAAATCTTCTGACACCATGATTCCTCCAAGGATGTCCAGGTCATAGAAAACGACAATGACACATAAAGCATAACTTGTGTCCATACTTTAAGGATAAGGACCCAAAATCCTCATTACGCACAGGACATGCTACGTAACATTTTGTGCTCTAACCCGAAAGGTTGTTGTTGGCCTTACAAGGCTAAAAATCTTATTTTGATGATAACAAATCAAAGGAATATAATATGCTTTTAAAGTGGTGATGTTTCAGGAATCAAGTATTAGAAAGTTCAAGATCAAGATAATCACAAGAGTACATTGTAAACCTACAAACAAGTGATTCAAGCAAAGCTCAAATCAAAGTTTGACAAATATTATGAAAAGCTCAAAGTATGACAAATCTTATGAAAGCTCAAAGTTTGACAAATACTATTAAAACTCAAAGAATATTGAAGCTCAAGACAAGATGAACTCCAAGCAAGGACATACATGAAGACGTCAATATTTGAACGTTTTAGAGTCTTAAGGAAGTCTTATGTAAGTACTTTAATTTAAAATTCAATATGAATGCATTGAAGCTCTTTAGGAATAATAAAGACCGAGAGAGCTATTTTTAAGACCTTGAAAAATGTTTTTCAAAGTTATAAAAAGGCCCAAAGAGCAAAGAGAGTTTTTGAAATAAAAGTCTTAAAAATTTTTTTTTTCAAATGCTCAGGTGCCTAACCTAAAACAGACAGGCGATTGACCTTTTTATGTTTTTTTAAGATTGGCAAATAGAAGGGTGCCAAGCACCTCAACCTACCCTAGCTAGCGCCTGATCTTAACAACTGAGAAGTCTAACCTTATTTTTCCACGCAACTGATTGTACACTGACTTTTTAAATAAAATTGGATTTGAACTAGACCGGCGCTTGACCCTTTTAAGACAGGCGACTGCCATTTGAAACATTTTAAAAGATTAGTGTGGGAAAATTTCTAAATTTGGTTTCTTGAGCTCCAAACTTCATGTAAACTTGGGAAACACTCCAAGTAAACTTGGGGAACAAGGAATACACTTTTTAAACTCTATATATAGCCCCTAAGGCAAAGATTTTAAAATAGTAAGAAATTATTCAGCAATTAAATACTGTCAAGTGCTCTCAATTTTCAAAGGCTATCTTGCTTAAATCTTGCTGATATTCTTTACTGAGTTTTTGCTGAAATTCTCACATTGAAATTGAGCATAAATTATGAATCTTTCAATCATAGAAAGATCATATCGGTGATAATTTCAGTTTGAGCTTCAATTTCATTGCACATTGATATTTACTTTGAAGTATACTCTGTGCTTAAAATTGTACTAATCTACTCTTTTGAGAGTGTCATTGTACACCAAATTGTTTTTTGTTTCTCTTGTAGTTTTTGACGGTTCAAGGTTGGTTGAATAGTTATACCGAGCGTAGGGTATCGCTTAGAGAAGGGGCTCCACTGTAAAGAAGGGATTGTAATGGTTTGTTCCGCTCACAAAGGGACGTTATAGTGGAATCCTTAGGTGGTGTTGCCTAAGGCGAGGACGTAGGTTGGGGATAAGCCGAACCTCGTAAAAAACTTGGTCTCACTCTCTTTCCTCAAACTCTCTTTAATTTTTTGCACATATATAACTACATGGTTGTTAATTTCAAATCTATAAATTGTGTGGATTGGATATAAATAAATCCAAAATTAATTTGACTTTGGGATTGCAGAAACCAAATGGGAGTACATTGGTTGATCAATACTTTTTCCAGAAACTGTAAGGGATTACGTTGACTAATTAACACCCAAGACTCATTAATTGAAAGGTTATTTAAAATCTGAGTTTTGGAAGAGTGTTGGAATTTTCAATTATGCTTCATTAAAACAGGGCTTTTATCAAACTCTACTTTTAGTTACTGAATCACTGAATCTTGGAAGCTTTGCTAAATTCATTCTTTAGTGTGAATCTTGTTTTAGTTATCTTGTTGAGAGGATTGAATTATTCAAAAGCTGAAAGCATTACATTGTGAATCATTGGTTTGTGTTGATTGAATCAATTTTTTAGTTGGGTGTTAATTGACATTACTGCAAGATCAAGTTGATTTACTCATTCTTAAAGTTTTAAAATTGAATATTGACTTCTAACTGATATTGTAATACAAATCATCCTTGATTGAGTACTAAACTTACAATAAGTTTTGAATCTATAAAAGGAGTTAAAAGAAATTTTTAAAACTCAATTCACCCCCCTCTTAGGACTACACCTTACTTTTCAGTTGTCGTAAGCGAGAAAATCATTAAGTGTCCACAACAAGCAGCATGCATCCGAAAGATTTTCCCAGTTTCCACATCGAATGTCTCCACTCCTTTTTCCCATCATTCTTTCAACTCGTAAATTAATAGATGCAGGTAAACATCAATATCATTACCAGGTGCCCTCAGTCATGGAATAAGTAGAGACATATAAATGAAGGGTTCTTTCATACATCGTCATGGTGGCATATTGTATGACATCATCATAACTAGCCACATGTTATACAGGTTGTTTATGTTGCAGAAAGGATTGAACCCATCTAAAGTAAGGCCAAGTATGATGTTGTGAGGATCATTAGCGAACCACTGATGCATTTTATTAAACTAGGCCCAAGCTTCCGAGTTTTCTAGATGGTTAAGGGTGTTTTCCTCTTGAAGAAGTTTATCTTTATACTATCTTATAGTTGCAGCAGTCTTTCTGCACATGTACAATTGTTGCAGCCACGATATTAATGGAAAATATCACAAAAGTTTTTGGGGGATCTTTGTACCATTCTTATGATTAGTTTTATACCTCGGTTTACCACATTATGGGCACTCGTTCGGTCGCAGATGTACAATTATTGCAGCCACAATATTAATGGAAAATATCACAAAACTTTTTGGGGGATCTTTATACCATTCTTATGATTAGTTTTATACCTCGATTCACCACATTATGGGCACTCGTTCGCATTTTCAAGTTCACCATTAAAGAGTGCAAAATCATACCTACATGCATGTATTGGAATGTAACCGAGACCCAATTAACGCATGTATGTCTTCGCCTCATAAAAGGGCTTCGAAAGTGTTTCACCATCAAGCAGTGCTGCCTTAATGAGGTTTAATTGCATGTTGAATGCGCTCTAAGATAATCCATGCATTGTCCTTGCATGAAGAAACTTTATCAAGAACTCCAATTTTGAGAACTTTGTACAATTTGGATATAGGAGCACTCGTGCATCCATCACGAGATTAGAAAATGGTCTACCAAGTCGATTTAACGTGCTAGGATCGCAAGGTATGGTACCTAGTGAAGTAGAATCATTACCTGTATGTGACACATTGACATCGCCCGAGTCTATTGCAACCCCACTTTGCGAGTCACCTAACATTTCGAGTAATCCTTCCGAACGTATATCACCACCTACTATATTTGCCCCCTCAGCTTCATCTTCTTCATCATCACTCTAAATTGCATAATCTTCACTGTGGAACACCCATGTTGTAGAGACCCAAAGAATTATAGTAATTAAATAATAAAAGAAGGAGAGAAAAAGATTTTTCAAAAGGGGCTTTCAGCAGGGTCTCGTTGATGAGTGCAAAGTGCTCATCAACGTGGACGCGTGTCTCGTCGACAAGAATTTACCAAGAGGGTTGTTTTCGAGGCCTGAAATTCATCGACGAGGTGTAAGTGTTCATCGACGAACTCTCTTCATGGACTCGTCGACGAGGTGACGTGTCTCATCGACGAATTTGTATTTTACAAATATACCAACATCGTATTTTCTACAAATTTTTTTTCAGGAAACCCTATCTCTTTCTCTCTCTATCTCTCTCTCTCTTCTACATCGCTTTCACCCTCTCTCTTCGATTTCGGCTCTGTTCTTTGCCATTCGACGATTGGAAGCCACAACGCTACTCTTGGGAAGATCCTCTTCAAATCTGCTAGAGTAGTTCGTTGGTTAGGCTAAATTTGGCACCATTCCAAAATCTAGGTAAGTTAGTTATTTTAGGCTAAGTTATTTGGTGTTTTTGGACTAAGGAAAATGCTTTAAATTGTATTATACTGAAGTTTAGTTGGGGAAAATGCAATTTCAGGGTGTTGAGCTGGGACAAACACGAGTGTAAGTTTGGAGTATTTTGTGGGCTTTTCAGTAAGTCAGGTAAGGGGATAAATTAAGTCAGTATTTTTCATAAAATTATTATGAATTAACATCATTTATTTTCAAGAAAATATGCATGATTTAGAACTATGTTTGGGAATACTATTGTTGAATAGGGAAATGATTTTAACACGTTTTATATGGAAATATGATTTTAGAATTAATATAAGTTTATAAGATTATGTACATCTGTGTAGCATGAGTACAATATTTTTATGAAAATTATGTTATATTGAAATATTATGAGTTTTCCCAGATAAGTATGTTATATCAGTTTTCAGGAAAACCCTAATAATAGTACATTAACTATGGTTTAAAAATTATGTTGAAAGTGCAAGAAATTATGTTTATTATGTTATGAAATATACCGACATAAAATGCCGTGATTCTTATGTTATGAAATATGCGGGCATAAATGCCATGATTCTTATGTTATAAAATATACTGGCGTAAATGTCACGATTCTTATGTTATGAAATATGACAACATAAATGTCATGATTTTCTAGTTATGAATTATGCCAGCGTTAATGTCATGATTATGTATGATATAAAAGAAATTATAAAAAATTCTTATGCCATATATTACTCTGAAATATGATACAATTATGTTTTAACATGGAATATATTATATGTTATCAGAACCTGGATAGCTTAGTTCAGTTTTATGAAGCATGGTACCATAGTTATATGTTTATGATTATGAATATGTTAATGCTACCACACATCTTATGTAGAGTGTGGGAGATGGCAGTCGATGTGGCTTTATGGGAGTGTCATAGTTCCCCTGGTAGTCTGGAACAGGTGGAATAGGCCCATCGTACTTACACGCACCTATGTTTGACTTAGCATGGTCGAGCAGCCATTGCTAGGTCCCACTTTCGGGCCGCACAACCCTATCATGTGGGGATAAGATATGACAATAGCTAACTAACTATCTATCCTAAGTAATAATTCAAGTATGATATGATTATATAAGATGATTTCTCTGTACAGAAATTTAGTACGATACATTACGTTATAATAAACCATGATATATTCAAATATGATACAACTGTTATAAGAGTTATGAATTATGTACGGTTTATATGTATATCACGAAAATGCTCATGTTGCCACACATTGATATTAATTTATCTCCCTTACTGAGAGGTGTCTCACCCCAGTTATACAAAAATTTCAAGAAATCCAAGTAGAAGGGTGGATAAAGCTCCGCAGTGGTAGGAGTTGGCCGAGCTACCCTTTCAGAAGGGTAAGTAGATGAGATATGGTCAAATAGGTTTTTGTGATTATAACCCTAGGATACTTTTTGGTCTTATTGGGATGTGTGTATATGTATATGATAGATTCAGTAGAACTTTGGTATGGTTTCTGATGTTTTATGACATATATAAATTTTATGTTTCCAGCTGCTGAGGTATCAAAGTTGTATGACAGATATTTCCCTAGTACCCATGGGTTCAGGTGGATTACGACTATGACATTTTAGCAAGATTACTATGTATATTATTATGTGGCAAAGGAAAAAAAAATATATGGAAAGATAGGCAAGTCGTTACACATGTTGTGTAGCTTTTCTCCGTTCCAAAGCGTAATAGATGTCTACGAACCAAATCAATGCGTTTGAATGTTATCTTTTGGAATTTCTTACAAGGACACCATATTCTAGTAGCTTTGTCTGCACGAGGATGCGCAAACTCTATGAAATCATGTACCCTTTTCATGTATTCGTCCAAAAACCTACCCCAAGCGTTCATCCAACTCTTATCCATGTTCATTAATTACCCTATAACATGCTCAAGTAAGTGGTGTTGATTACATTCCAAGAATAATGTTTATGTCGTATGCATTATGAATCCTAAAATCAACAACCTTCCATCTAAGGGGAACGGATCCTATCCCATTCAGAAATGCTGCATTCGCATTGCAGTCAATCGCTCAAATTCCTTCATCATAGTCATTCTAAATTTCAGCAGCATCTCCCCATGGCTCTCCAAGTACACAAGATGAGGGAAGTGAACATGTTGCTAGTATTCCATCACTAACAAATTGTCACGAAACCCCACTATGCGACCAAAGAACACAAGTAGAGACGCGCTCGAAATATATAATGACAATGAACAAAGTGTGAATGATGACAACAATGTAAATACAACTTCACTGTCCACGTTGGACAATTCAAGAATGGTTGAAATACAAACATCACTAATCGTAAATGAAACAAATAATGAACTTGGTCAATTGATTATTAGTCTACATACTATGACTAATAATCAATTGACTTTCATTAATTTATTTGTCTCACATGTACGATGAGACATGAATGTATAGTAGCCATTCTTGAACGGCTATAAGCTTCAATGAATACATGAAATGCAGTTTTTAAATTGTTCAATTAACCGACATAAAACATCCTAGTCAACTAAGCAACATGCATTTCACAATTTTTGTATCAACATAAATAATCTATCAACTCAACCAGCAAGCAATATCCTAATCATCTGACCTAGTCAATCAATTGATTATTGCCCTCTATCACTTTTTGTAAGTTTTTCAAAAATTCAACATTAGAAAATTATATATATTTTTTATGAGAGACATATACACAATGTAAGCACAATAACCATTCTTAGAATAGGTATTATAGAATGTTAACCAATTAATTCATTATTTGAAGAATTAATGGGCTCTTTAAAAATGTTTTCCTTTATTTTTATCTTTTCAAACAAATAAAATAGTGGTGATTCCGTTTTCAAAGTACATAGTGAGTTAGAGAACCGATAATTCGATTTTCTATACTTTACTCATCTTCTCAAAATGGTCATCAAAATTGTTGGTTATAAACAGTCTATTCAGATTTGGTGTCAATAGTTGGCTAGGTGACAAGTGACTTGAGATTGAGTCTTTAACTATTTATAACTTCAAGTATGCGTAAAGCATATAAATATTGAAATTTTTAGCTCTAAAAGCACTTCAAGAAATCCCTTGAATTTTAGTTGGGTTTTGGTTTCTTTGTTCTTGTTTCCTATATATGGAAGGATGCATGTATTAAGAGGACATGAACATGTGGATGATTTACTTCCATTTTACCCTTTCTAATATATTAGCTAAACTAGGGATAAAAAATGATATTTAAATATATTATCATTATTTAAACAAAATTGCCTCTCACCATCTATAATTGTTTTGAAAATCACAAAGAATACTAAATAATACTGAAATTTACAATAGCGATAATCTAAAACATACAAACAATAAAAACAATAATAATGAATATTTAATAACTATAAAAGTATACAAATATGATGACAAACAATAATACCCAAAATAAGAATCGAATAAATCAAAAATTTACATAAACAAATACAACATAAATAAGAATCAAATAAAACTGAAATTTAAAGTACTTACAAAAAAAAAAAAAAACTAATTTAATTCTATCATTCAATCTTGAATTTCTAACAGAATTATACAACACATTCAAACAACGTATAAATTATACATAACAATTTAGGGTGATTGGGAATCATATTGTAGTAGGTTGACACACACACACAATACTCAGACTCACACACACACACACACACCCACGTAGACACATCCACACACTCTCAGCCACACACACACACTCACACGCCCACTTGACAGTTATTATTATGTAATAGTCGTGTATCACTATTTAGAAATATGTTATATGTTATCAGAACCTAATTGGCTTGGTTTAGGCTTTCACGAAGCACGTACCATAATTATATGATCACGATCATTATATGTTAGTGCTACTGCTTGTCATACGGGGCAGTAGGAGAATGGTAGTTGATGTGGTTTATTGTAGTGTTGGCGCCCATGGTGTACAGACCAGTAGAGGTAGACCCATCGTACTTATAGAATTTTGCTTTTGATTCAGCAATGGTCAACCAGCCATTGTTGGGTCCCGCCTTCGGGCTGCACAACCCAGCCATGTGGGGGTAAGACATGACACCAATCAACTAACCATCCAGGATGTTTCCTATGTATTATTATATGAGATGAATTATGTTTAAGGAAATTCAATATGTTATATCATGTTATGATTATATATGTTTTCCAGATATGATACAGAGAGTTTTATTAAGTATGTTTATGTACTGTTATATGTATAACACGAAAATACTCATATTGTCACACACTGATATTAGTTTATTTCCCTTACTGAAAGGTGTCTCACCCCAAATTATATAAAAATTTCAGGAGCCCAAATAGGAGAGCGGATAAAGCTCTGCAGCTTTAGTATTCAATTGTGCTACCCTATTTTAAAGGGCAAGTCTTTTGCTATGGTCAAATGGTTTTATGGGTGGTGTCCCTAGGACTCATTTTGGATTTTTTTGGGATGTGTATGACGGTTGTAGTAAACTCCGGTACTGTGTTGAATAGTAATTTGAGATGTAAGTGATTTCATGTTTCCTGCTGCTTAGGTATTGGTATTGTATTTTAGGATTACCCTTAGTACCTTTGGGTTCGGGTGGATTATGATTTACTAGGTTGATTATGATTTGCCAGGATTATTATATAGAATATCATTATGGAAAAGGAAAAAAAATAAAAAAAATGGTAAAATAAGTAGGTCGTTACAGTTTGGTATCAGAGCCTAGGTTGCTAGGTTCTGTAGACTTTAGAGTGTAGTGAAAACGATACCAGAGTATAAGAAAAAGTATTTAAGGTTTTGTCCTACAGCCTAGAGGCAAGACTTCCGTGGTGGTTTCTGTATTTTTCCTGGGGTGATGATTTTAGGAAAACCATAGTAAACTATTGTCGGGTTGTGTTCTTAGAATGTAGGACTGGGTCTAGAAATAAGATGAGGATGTCAAGATAAGGAATTATGTTAGGCGCGTAAATTATAAGGATAGGGTTTTTAAATCATGTTATTTGTTTTTCAAGATGGACCCAGGAGGAGGTAGTGCCCATGCAAGTGGAAGTGATGGTGCAGGGCCCTCGAGTGCAGGCGAGGCTGATTATGATACAATACAACACAGCGTGGCTCAGCAGGTTATGGCTGAGATCTCTAGGAGCTTTAGAGAGCAGGGAGGTCTGTCTGCAAGCCATAGGTGCATGATAGATAAGTTTACCAAGATGAATCCTCCGACATTTTCAAAAGGATTTGAAAATTGGATTCAAGAGATCAAGAAGGTTTTGGCGGTATTGTAGTGTACAGAGGAGCAAAGGGTCCTTTTTGCCACCTATAAACTGACAGGGAAGGCCGAAAGGTGGTGGACTACTGTGAGACTTTTGGAGCAGCTGAGGATGATGTCGATAGCTATGACATGGGACCGATTTCAAGAATTATTCTTTGACAAATATTTCCTAGCCACTGTCAGGAAAGCTAAAATTAAAGAGTTCGTGAATCTAAAGCAGGGACAGCTTTCGGTCCAGAAGTATGCGGTGCAATTTATAGAGCTTTCTCGCTACGCTCCATATATTGTTCCTGATGAGGTAAAGAAAACAAGGCAGTTTGAAAAGAGGTTTGAGGCGAGGTATATACAAGCAGGTGGTAGTGCTAAAGATACAGAACTTTGCTGAGTTAGTTGACAAAGCAGCCTTGGCTGAGGTTAACGAGCATATGGATGTAGAAGAGCAGGGACAAAAGAAGAGATTTGCTTCTTCAAGCTTCTAGTAGGGACCTAGGCAGGGTCAGTGGAGGAGAGGAAACTATGGCAGAGGATAGAGGTAGGAGACTAGAGGTTATGAGGTTCCGGTAGTGCAGAATTCTCCTTCTATCAGAATTGTGGAAGAGACACTAGGGAGAGTGTCGAGCGGGGAGAGCAGTCTACTATCGCTATGGTAGACAAGGACATCTGGTGCGAGATTGCCCTACACCACCAGATATCGCTCCTGCTCCCAGACCGTACCGGGGAGGCTATCAGGGTCCATGTGGAGGCTAGTAGAGGAATATGGCTCCAGCTAGATTTTTTGCTTTGATGCTGGGTGATGCTGAGATAGCTGGCGATGTGGTGACAAGTATGGTTGGCATATTTTCCTTTAAAGTTATTATATTGTTTGATTCAGGGGCCACATATTCATTCGTGTCTATGTGATGTATGAAATTGTGTGGGGCAGAAACACAGTTGTTGGACACCGTATTGTTAGTTACTACACCGACAGGGTCTATAGTAAGGTGTAGCAAAGTGCTCCGGGGTTGTCTAGTGTATATTCAAGGGAAAGTCTTGCCAGTTGATTTGATAGTACTAGACATGTACGGGTTCGATGTAATATTCGGCATGGATTGGTTGGTAGCCAATTATGCCAGCATAGATTGTTGTTTGAAAGAAGTAATATTTAGACCCTCGGGAAGACTAGAATTTAGGTTTATAGGGTCAAGAGTGCAATCCCCGCCTCAGTTAGTTTTATCTATAGGAGACTACTCCCAAGTGGTTGTCAGGGATTCGCGACCTTTGTGAGGGAAATGTCAGGAAATGAATTGAAGCTCACCAGTACACCAATAGTAAAGGATTTTACAGATGTTTTTCCAGATAAGTTACCATGCTTGCCACCTGATTGTGAGGTAGACTTTCCTATTGATCTACTTCCATGTACATCACTAATTTCTAAAACACCTTACCAAACGGCGCTAGCAGAGTTGGAAGAATTAAAGAATAAGCTGCAAGATTTGCTTGATAAGGGTTTTATACCCCCCCAGTGTATCTCTGTGGGGAGCTCCAGTGTTATTTGTGAAGAAAAAAGACGGGACCATGAGGATGTGTATAGATTATAGGGAAATTAATAAAGTAACAATCAAGAACAAGTATCCTCTACCCCGTATAGATGATTTATTTGACCAGCTCTAGGGTACACAGGTGTATTCTAAGATTGACCTTAGATTAGGCTATCATCAGGTGAAAGTGAAAGAAGAAGACATCTTGAAAACAACTTTCAGGACCAGATATGGGCATTATGAATTCCTCGTTATGCCGATTGGTTTAACGAATGCTCATGTTGTATTTATGAATTTGATGAATAGAGTTTTCCACCAATATTTAGACTAGTTTGTTGTTATTTTTATTGATGATGAACTGGTTTATTCGAGGAGCTATGAGGAGCATGAGACACATTTGAGACAGGTCTTACAGATGCTCAGGGAAAAGAAGTTGTATGCTAAGTTCAGCAAATGTGAATTCTAGCTCGAGAAGGTTTTATTTTTAGGGCATGTTATTTCAAGGGATGGAATTTTTATGGATCCTAGTAAAATTGATGCGGTAGTGAATTGTGCTAAACCGAGGAATGTTCAGGAGATCAGGAGTTTCTTGGGGCTAGCTGGGTATTACCGTCATTTTTTTTAGGGATTCTCAGCGTTATCAGGGACTAACACAACTGATTAGGAAGAATACCATATTTGAATGGGATGATAGCTACGAGTAGAGTTTTCAGGAATTGAAGCAAAGGCTCGTCACGACACCAATGTTGATCATCCCGTCAGGGGATGAGGGTTATGTTATCTATAGTGATGCGTCCTTGAAGGGACTACGCTATGTATTGATGCAGCATGGTAGGGTGGTAGCGTATGCTTCTAGGCAATTGAAAGAGTATGAAAAGAACTACCCTACCCATAATCTTGAATTGGTTGCAGTAGTACATACATTGAAGATTTGGATGCATTACCTATATGGCAAACGATGTGAAATCTTCTCCGACCATAAGAGTTTAAAATACTTTTTCACTCAGAAGGAACTGAACATGAGACAGAGAAGGTGGTTGGAGCTTATTAAATATTTTGATTATACTATTAGTTACCACCCGGGAAAAGCAAATGTGGTAGCCAATGCATTGAGCAGGAAGTCTGTGGGGCTAGCGCTAGCAGCTATGGAGATTTAGTATCCGATCATGATGGATCTGGAGAGACTTAGCATAGAGTTGGTTGAGAGTGGTCATCAATTATGTATTGCTAGTCTAGTGATGCATTCTACTCTATAGGGAAGAATTAAAGCTGCACAGAAAGATGATCCAAAATTGGAAGAGGTAATGGTCAGAGTACAAAATGGTCAGGGAGATAAATTTTGTATTACAAACGACAGGGCTTTGCTGTTCCGTTCTAGATTATGTGTACCTACTGATGCTGATATCAGAAAGACCATCTTAGAAGAGGCTCATAGATTTTTATACACAATTCATCTCGGCAGCATTAAAATGTATAGGGATCTGCGAGAGTCTTATTGGTAAGTGTAGAGTGGTATGAAGAAAGAAATTGTTGAATATGTAGCATAGTGTTTGATGTGCCAGCAGGTAAAGGCTAAGCACCAGAGGCCGACTAGCCAGTTTTAGCCACTTTTTATCCCAAAGTGGAAATGGGATCATATATCTATGGATTTTGTTTCAGGGCTGTCGTCCGCATTGTATGGCCAGAATGCAATCTGGGCTATTGTAGATCATTTGACTAAGACCACCCATTTTCTTCCTATTAAGATCAGCTACTCCCTTAATCGCTTGGCAGAGATTTATATTCAGGAGATAGTCCATTCTCACAGAGTTCCAGTGCCTATAGTGTCAGATCGAGACCCACGTTTCACATCACAATTTTGGAAGAGCTTATAGGAAGCTCTGGGGTCTCGGTTATCTTTTAACACAACATCACATCCTCAGTAAAATGAGTAGACTGGGAGGACAATTCAGATATTAGAAGATATTCTTCAAGCGTGTGCTGGACTTTAGGGGTAGTTGGACTTAGTTCATGCCGCTGGTGGAATTTGCATATAATAACAGTTATCAAGCCATAATTGGCATGGCACTGTTTGAGGCACTTTATGGTAGGAGATTTCATTCTCCTTTATATTGGGATGAGATGGGTGAGCGGTGAGTTGTAGGGGCCAGAGTTAGTACAGTAAGCATATGATAAGGTTTGACTCATCAGAGATAGAATCAGTGCAGCTCAGAGCCGACAATAGAGTTATGCTGATAACTGTCGTAGGAAATTGGATTTTGATATCGGTGATCATGTGTTTTTGAAAATAGCTCCATTAAAAGGGATTATGAGATTTGGGAAGAAAGGTAAGCTTAGCCCTAGGTGCATTGGCCCATTCGAGATTTTAGAGAAATGGGGCCGGTTGCCTACAGACTAGCTTTACCACCTGTATTTTCCAGGATACACGATGTATTCCATGTTTCCATGTTGAGAAAATACGTTCCAGACTCTTCTCATGCAATTAGTTATAGTGAACTAGAGCTCAGTGATTCACTAGTTTATGAGGAGATACCATTGCAGATTCTAGATAGAAATGAACAAGAATTACGTAATAAGAAGATTCCTTTAGTGAAAGTCCTGTGGAGGAATCACGCAATAGAAGAAGCTTCTTGGGAGCTCAAGGAATAGATAAGACGGAAATACTCGCAATTGTTCCATGAAGCTCAAATATAACCAGGGAAAGTGTAAGTGATTGTGTAATATTTCTTTTGCAGATACATGTAGTAATTTAGTTAGTAAGTAGTCTTTGGGTTTTGGGAGAATTTTTATTTTGTATATGTAATCTCCCATAACTCTGAATGTAACCACAGTATTCCTCTGCCATAAGTGAGGGTAAGTAATAAAATAAGTAGACTATTTTCTTTAGAGGATGATGAATCATATGGATAGAAAATATCGAGGACGAAATTTTTATAAGGAGGGGAGAATGTAGTGACCTGAAGAATTATGAAATTTAAATAAAAAGAGAAAGTGAGGAAGGGAAATTGTATTTAGAATTTTAAACAAGGGTCTTGTTGACGAACACGCTTGAAGGGATCGTCAATGAGGACATGTGTCTCGTCGATGAGAAGATACCGAGAGGCTATTTTCAATCCTGAATTTCATCGACGATGATTAGGTGTTCGTCAATGAACTTCCTTAGTGGCTTCATCGACAAAGTGAAGTGTCTCGTCGACGAAGGCCAGTGTATAAATAGCCCTAAACTTGGATTTCAGCATAGATTATTCAATAAAAACCATATTTTCTCTCTCCTCTTTGGTTTCTCCTCCTTCTCTCCAAGATTTTGGGCTAGATTCTTGTCGATTTAATGATCTGAGGCCATCACGACACTCCTAGGAAAGTTCTCTTCAAGTCTGCTAGAGTGGATCATTGGTGGGGTTGGCTTGGGCTTCATCCCAAATTCAAGGTAAGACTATTTATTCAATATTTGGCTTTCCTATAGTTGTAAGAAATGTAGTACTCGAAGAAATACTGAAGTTTTGTTCAGGGAGATATTGTTCTCAGGGTATTGAACGGGGAACCCTGCGGGTGTAAGACTAAACTTTATAGGAGCTTTTTCAGGAATTAGGTAAGGAGATCAACTAAGTTAAGATTTTTATGGAAATGTATATATATTATTTTACAACATTTAATATGTATATTGTAAAATTATGTTGGGAATAATGTTGTTGATTAGGAATATGTTTAACGCTTAAATTGTGTGGCATGAGTAAAATTTACCATAGAATATTATGTTTACAAAATAAGAATGTTTTACTGCTTCCAAGAAATTGTTAAAATGGTACAAAGTTTTTATATGACATACTGGCGTATGGGCCGAGGGTTTTATATGATATACCGGCGTACGGGCAGAGATTTTTATATGATATACCTGCATACGGGCTGAGGTTTTTATCTAATATGTCGGCGTACGGGCCGAGGGTTTTTATATGATATGTCAGCGTACGAGTCGAGGGTTTTATATGATATGTCGACGTACGGGCTAAGGATTTATAAAATACAAAATGCCAGCATAAGGGCCGAAGATTTTCACGATATGTTATACAAAATGATATGATGATATTAATTTGACAGTTTATTATGTAATAGTCATGTATCATTATTTGTAAATATTTTATATGTTATCATAACCTTGTTGGCTTGGTTTAGGCTTTCATGAAGCACAGTACCATAGCTATATGATCACGATCATGATATGTTAGTGCTACCACTTGCCGTATGGGGTAGTGGGAGAATGGCAGTCGATGTGCTTTATTGTGGTGTTGGTGCCCCTGGTGTACGGACCAGTAGAGGCAGACCCATCGTACTTACAAACTTTTTCTTTTGATTCGGTAGTGGTCAGCCTTCCATTGTCGAGTCCCCACTTCGGACCGCACAACCCAGTCATGTGGGAGTAAAACACGACACCAGCCAGCTAACCATCCAAGATGTTTTCTATGTATTATTATATGAGATGAATTATGTTTATGGAAATTCGATATGTTATATCATGTTATGATTATATATGTTTTCTAGATATGATACAGACAGTTTTATCAAGTATGTTTATGTACTGCGATATGTATAACACGAAAATACTCATGTTGCCACACACTGATATTAGTTTATTTCCCTTACTGAGAGGTGTCTCACCCCAAATTATATAAACATTTCAGGAGCCCAGATAGGAGAGCAGATATAGCTCCGCAGTGTTAGTATTCAACTGTGCTACCCTGTTTTGAAGAGTAAGTCTTTTTCTATAGTCAGATGGTTTTATGGGTGGTGTCCCTAGGACTCATTTTGGATATTTTTGGAATGTGTATATGCTTATGACAATTGTAGTAAACTCTGGTATTGTGTTGAATAGTAATTTGAGATGTATGTTATTTCACGTTTTCTGCTGCTTAGGTATTGGTATTGTATTTTAGGATTACCCCTGGTACCTTTAGGTTCAGGTGGATTATGACTTACCAAGTTGATTATGATTTACGAGGGTTATTATATAGAATATCATTATGGAAAAGGAAAAAAAATAAAAAAACAATATGGTAAAATAAGCAAGTCATTACAGTAATAGTTCCTATATATCCACTACTACGAAGATAGTCTCATATTGGCCCATCTAAATTGTAATTATGCATCTTCACAAGCAACCCACCCATGCATGCACTCATATGGCTATTGTAGAATCTTATTCTAACTTAACTGTGGCTGATACCGACCTTAAATTTCTTCACTAAGATGGCTCCTGGTAATCTGTATATACGCCTGGTTCACTATCAATGACAACTCTTCCATTATTTTCCGTCCACTATGTTAAGAACAATAATCCCAATCCATGGCCAGACATATAGATCTTTCCTTATTTAGATTTGGAAGAGGTTGTTTCTATTAGGAAAAGTGAGAAAAGATCTTCAGGACCTTATTCATTCAAGAAGCTAAAAATGAGTGATGCTTTCGTGAAGCCTTTGCACAATACTACAAAGTCTATCTCAAAGAAGCTGGAAAAATCTTCCGTAGACGGTGAATGTGGAACTTCCTTGGGGGAAAAGTTATATAATTAATATGATTTGTAGGGGATCTGGTCCCATAAACCTAGGACAAGCTCTAAATTGTAATCATCTTAATTCAACGAGCAACCCACCCATGCATAGACATTTGAAGAAAGCGCGCTGTTTCTCTTTCATGCATCTCATTCCTTATTATTGTATGTGATGAACAGTTTCAAAAGATCTCTCAAACTATAGCTCTATTGCATAATTAAATAATCAGTCCAATCATTACATCACTTCACCACATCTTAATTCCCTAGTCAATACACTGTCATTCCAAAAGGTATGAACTTGAAAAGGTTTAAATTTAGAGAATCTTTTCAACCAATATTCACTATCAATGACAACTCTTCCACTATTTTCTGTCCACTATGTTAAGAACAATAATCTCAGTCCAAGGCCAAACATATAGATTTTTCCTTGTTCAGATTTGAAATAGGTTGCTTCTATTAGGAAAAGTGAGAAAATATCTTCAAGTCTTGATTCATTCAAGAAGTTAAAAATGAGTAATGCTTCCATGAAGCCTTTGCACAATACTACAAAGTCTATCTCAAAGAAACTGTAAAAATCTTCCACAAATGATGAAAGTGGAACTTCCCTAGGGGAAAAGGTATATAATATGATGTGTAACGGTTCTGGTCCCACTAAACCTAGGACATCCTCTTCTCGTTGTATTTTATAGATCATTCTGCTTTCGAGTTTGAGAGGTCCAACTCATCAGCTAGGTCGATCAATTTCAAAGTATTTTGCCAAGATTCTCTTAATTTAATTAAACATATTGAAGTTGATAATTTTTTAAATGCCATAGAGTTTGAGTGATCTTTTGAAGTTGTTCATTGTCACAATACTACAAAGGAATGGGATGCACGTGAAAGAAATAGTTATTGGTTCAAATATTTATACATGGGTGGGTTGCTCGTGAAGATGATTACAATTTAGATGGGCTAGTAGGAGACTATCTTCGTAGTAGTGGACAAATACGAATAGTTGCTGATATTGGCGAGGAAGTAAAATAGGGAAGACTATTAGTGATGGTTTAATAAATTCGTCGCTAATACTAGACTCTTAGTGACGATTTTTAAAAACTGTCACTAATAAAACATTATTAGTGATAGTTTTTATAAACCGTCACTAATATAGTTAAAATTGTTTTTTATATTTTTTTTAAATAAATAACTATATTAGTGACGATTTAATGAATTTGTCGCTAATAATAGACTAGTACTGACGGTTTGCATAAATCATCACTAATACATTTGAGTTTTTCCTAATCAACAAATGTATTATTAGTGATGGTTTAATAAACCATTACTAATAGAAGACAAATATTGATGGTTTGGAAGAACCGTTACTAATAATCCATTTCTAGTGACGGTTTATAGGAACCATCACTAATATTGTTGACTTTTCCCTAGTCAACATGCATTATTAGTAACGATTCAAAGAACTATGACTAATATGATACTGTTAGCGACAGTTTATAAATTGTCACTAATAATTGCCTTTTAGTGATGTCTTGAAATCGTCACTAATACCGTAATAAATGTCGCTAATATTTTTTCTAGATAGTTTCCACATGAAAAGTGGTTTCTCGCAATGGTTTGAGTGGGAAAAATGGTGTTTAGTGACGATCGTATTAGTGAAGAAATTAGAACCGTCACTAATACTTTCGTCACTAAAAATCAGTTTTCTTGTAGTGGAATAAGACGTATATGATAAATACTTCAAAGATTCAACCCCAATAAATATTTCTCAAAAAAAAAATTTTTGAAAGAAGAATGTAGGAGAACCTAGGGCTTTTCTCTCAAGGAGATTTTTTCAAACATAAAATACATATGATCTTTGATTTAAAATATGAAGTATGCAATAAGTACTTCAAAGATCTAAGAAAATTTGTCCAACAAACATTTTTCAACTAAATGATGTTTGGAGAAAATTGATTTTTGCTCTCAATAAAAGATGTTCAAATCAAAGAATGAAAAAGAGTAAAAATGCTTTTTGTTTTTGAAAGGATGAGTGAAAAACACACTCAAGAATTCAAGCTCAATAAAAGATTTCTCCAACAAGTATTTTCAAAAGAAGGTGTAGGAGAAAACTAATGCTTTGCTCTTCAAAAATATTTTTACAAATGAGAGAGTAGAAGAGAGCTTTGATTTTTGAAAATAAATGCCCAGCAATGTAATAAAATGATATAAATTTGGCAAAAATACATTTAAAATGCTTTGGGCAAGTATTTATAGGCTAAGACAATTTCTAGCCGTTATGTAACTATAAGGGAGTAAAATAAAATTTTATTTTCAAATTTTTCGACCGTTGGAAGCTCAAAATCATCTGAACCCGAGAGGTCTGGTCGACTAGGGCAGGGTCCACTCGACTGGCCTTAAGGCGATTTCCAAATCCGCGAGCTTTGGCATGTCGACCATATGATCCAGTTGACTGGGATTTGAACGCCGGTCAACTGGGCTCCAGTAGGCATACATAGGCCGATAGATTGGGCATTATGCAACTTTAGGCAAAAGGTCTGGGCGATCAACTAAGCTTATAAGGCTAATTGACTGGGGCCTAGAGGCCAGTCGACTAGGCCTTAACAAAATTCAAAATTTTGCCCACTTTTAACCTAAAACCTTTTTATGATTTTACAATTTTAGAAAAAGGTTTTCCAAGAATAAATTGGTTCCCGAAGGTCAGTCTATGGTCCATTGAACTTTTAAGCATATCATGCAAGACATGCAATATTATAATCAAATCTAAATGCATTACAATCAAAAAATAAATTTCTTCACTCTTTTTGCTCTTCAAACTTCCATGGAATACGACAAACGAAATGAGCTTTAAATCCTTCATGGCTTCCATCTCTCCTTAATCTCATGTGTGTGCTAAATTATAAACCTTCTCAAATACTAAATGTACACATAAGATACAATTGGTTTGTCATTATCAAAACAGGATCAGACTCAAAAGTCAACAATCTCCCCCTTTTTGATGATGGCAAACACACAGGAGCAAAATGAGGTTTGCCGAAAAAGACTCCCCCTTTCAATATGCATAACTTAAAAGATAAACAATGCAGCTCAAGCATATCTAAGAAAGAAGACATTTTAATTAATATGCATTTAGGTTTGACAATGTAGCTTAGATGCTCTTCCCATATAAAAAATATAAGAAGTAGGGAGCATTCAAAAGTTTTTTGCATTTTGCTTAGAAATTTCTCCCCCTTTGGACATCAACAAAAGGGCTAAGTTAAGTCAAAAAGAATTGAACATTGAAAGAATTCCTTAGCTTAAGAGAAGACTCCCCCTTTTTGATACAAAAACTGGGCATAGAATAAAGTTTTACAGCTGTTTGAAAAAAAAAATTTGCAAGTTTGTACACGCAAATAGTATAACTGGCCATTTGAGATTAAAATGACATGTTAAACATAGTCAAACCAGAAACTTCCACAAACCATTGCAATTCAAATATTACATTAGACCTGTAAAAGATTGGAGTTCAAAGCATGAGACTTATGTTAACTAAGTGTAGGTTTGAGCATAGATTTAATCTAATAGTTAGCATGTATTTCTATATTGAATCTGTTGGCCTAAACAAGGCTTATGACTCTTAATTTTGATGATAACAAAGTAAGGTTATTTAATATGCTTCAAAGTTGTGATGTTTCGAGAAAAATAGATATTGGAGCTTAGCATACTTCACATGATCACAAGGAATAGTTTTGAAAGCTCACATCAATATTGGTGATCAAGATTGAAAGCTTAAAGAACAATGAGGCTCAGCATTAAAAGAACTCAAAGCAATAAAATCAAGATTTCAAGGAGTTCAAGAATTGAAGAGATAAATGAGTCAATAGGACAGGCTTTGTAAGTACTTTAAGTATATTCAAAAATGAAATTATTTTTGAAGCTTATTAGGAACAAGAGATCTAGAGACCGAAAACTTAAATCTTGGAACATATTTTTCAAGAAAACAAATTGAAATTACAAGAATTGAGAAGCAAAGTGAGTTCTTACAAAAATCATTTTAAAATCAGCATTTTGTCTTGATAGTAGCCTAACTGGAATCGTCAATAGGCTGCCAAGTTATATGGTTTTAAAATGCACAGACAGAAGGTCGTCAGGCTACTGCCTGGACCTTGACAGGCGCTTGACGGGGAAATCTGAGAAGCCTGTCTAGGTTCTACCAGGCGATGGCCACCCTACTGACTTTGAAATTAACCTGTGTATTTCAGTGACAGGCACCTGACCAAATCTTGATAAGCTACTACCACGCGGCAGATTTCAAATTTTTATAACGGACACATTTTTAAAATTAGATTGCTTGGGGCTTAAACTTGTTTAAAACATGGGCACTACACCAAGTAAACTTGGGGATCAAGTAATACACTTTTTCAATTCTATAAATAGCCTCAAGATTAGAGATTTTAAACATCACGTATCAAATTCAACATTCATACTCTCAATTGCTCTCAAGTATTCAAAGGCTCTCTCACTCTCATCTTGTACACGAATTCTAATGAAGCTTTGCTAACTCTCAATTACCAATCTTGTGCTACAATTTTGAATCCTTTCAATCATTGAAAGAATCATTCGGTGATAAATTCTTTTGAGCTTCAATTTAAATTTCATATTGATTTACTTTGAAGTATATAGTTTGAAATTGTACTAATCCGCTTTGTGTGAAAGCATTATTGTACGTAGCTTTTGTTTCTCATTTCATTGACGATTCCAGGTTTTTGGATCATTTACCAAGTGTGGAGTATCACTTGGATAGGTGCAGCTTTAGCCTAATTGAAAAAGTGACCGAGTGAGGGGTGTCACTTGGAGAGGTGGTGCTCTTGCCTATTTAAGGAGTGTGTAATGGTGTTATTTCACCTAGAAATGAACTAATTTAATGGAATCCTTTGGTGGTTTGCCAAAGGCGAGGACATAGGCTGATGATAAGCCAAACCTCGTAAAAATCCCGGTGTCACTCTCTTTCATTTTACTCTCTTTAATTTTTAGCAAACATATAAATTGTGTGGATGTTTTAATTTTCATGATCACATAAACTACAAAGTTTGGAAATTAAATAAACTGAAGTTTAATTTATTTTTGGACTTGTGGAAACCAAAAGGGAGTGCGTTGGTTGACTAATAAATTTGCAGACACCATAAGTGAGTACGTTGATTGGTCAACACCCCAAAACCTATCAATTGAAGGTTCATTTGAAATCTGAATTTTGGAAAGAGTGTGGATGTTATATTGATTATTATATTGAGAAAGCTAATACATTCCCTACAGGGCTTGAATCAAAATTTATATATACATAGGGCTGCATACAACCAAACTGAGAATTGCCAAAAGAATTGCATAGCATATATTGATTGAATATTGTGTGGTTGTTTGATCGGTTACCTAGTTGTGATTGATTGATTTGATTGATTAAATTTTTTAGTTGTGGATTAAATAAGAATTAAGCATTTGTTGTGTGATTTCTAAATCAACAAGAAGTTAAAGAATTCATAAAAAGAATTTAAAAGAAATTTTAATAACCCAATTCACCCCCCCCCCCTCTTGGGACTACACCTTAGTTTTCAGAATCAACCATGCAATGCCCTTTCCAAAAAATCATATAAACAATAAAGTCCTTAAAGATTTTTAAACTTCATGTCAAAAATTTTCATAACAGTCCTAATAGCATATGTCATGAGTGATTAAGCAAGATATAAGATGTATTTTAGTTTAAGGACACTTCTTGCCCAAAAAAAAAAAATTCATTTTGTATAATATATTTCCCCCGTTGATATTAAAAAAAATACTGGGGACTATGCTCACTATATAATAATTTTAGTCACTATAGTTCAAACAAAGTCAAATTTTTTTAGTAAGCATTTAAGAGCATTTTGAGAATAACCAGAAAAATCAACCATATAGATCCTAATGATTAGACAATTTTAATACAAGATCATATGGCGAGTCCTAGAATAATTGTGCCTAAGCACCAATTTTCATTTATTGTGAGCAATAAATAAGATATCATGCTTTGAAAGACATATGCCACAGTAAGCTATAAGTCTAAGCTAAAAGTAGGGTGAGCATAAGATATGGAATTTTATAAAATCCCCCCCTCTAGATTTGAATGCAAGCTTAGATGAAATGACACACTTATACTTATCAAAGATTGATTTCATTAAATACACAAAGCAGTGTAAGCAATCATTTTAAATCTTTTAGAATGATTATATTGGGTATTGATTAATCCATTTTCATTGTCCAGCCAGTATAATCCATCTCCTAGAGCACAAGTGCATCAGAAAATAAATATTAAGGCATATTATAGTGCTCATAGACTTGAGAACAGTCTATATCTGTTCATAGAGTCATCAAAGCATGATATGATGTTCAAGGTTTTCAGAAGAGCCTTAATACTCAAAAAGCGAAACATGATGCAAATGAGTCCTTAAGATGCTTAACCTAATGCTTTTTCTCTAGGGATGGAACTCAGCTCCCTGTATGTTCTTATGCATGAATTTTCAATAAAGGATGAAGTTCAGATATCCAATCAATATACAAACATCCTTCATAAAAGGTCTATCATGCATTATATCATTAATCATTTAGCATTGTGCATGACAAAGATTAATCAATCTAAATTTTTCTACAGCATGCATTACACACAGTCTGCATCAGCCATGCAGATGGCATTCAAATCAGCATGTGATAATCCTAGCTTTCTATCAACAAGCAGATGGCATCAATCAATTCAGTATAACCAATAATAGTTCATGATATCAGATACTAACTATCCATCAAAGAAATTTAACCATTTATTACATTATGGATAGTAAGCTGCATTGTTGTTCTCATAAAGGCATATGGGCATAAAAAATGATCGTGAGAGTATTTTATTTATGAAATTACAAAGAGAAATGCTCCCCCTCAATTATGCACTATCATCATCCTACGCCTTTTTCATCTTTTCATTCTTCAAATTCTTAGCCAAATGCCCTAAATTTTCAATGATTTAAACTTGACTTTGAACGCTTAGGCTTAAAGGACCAAAAAGTCACAATGAATATCCCTTTAGGTGTACTAAGCCTATTTTTGCCTCTTTTCTTATGAATCTCAACACGTGAGAGGCTCAAGATCGGATGGCTTTCAACTTTAACTAGTTGTGCATAGGTCTCTTTGAAATTTGTGCCTTCATCTAGATTGAAACCTATTGCAATGATCTTTGCCATTCAACATCAATCTAAGGATATGAAACTTTAATTGATTTGATTTAAAGTTAAGAGCTTATGGATGAATACTCTTAAAAATTAAGTCATTATTGAGTCCAGAAGAGTGTTCATAAGGGATTATAAGTGGAAAATATTCAAAATATTTTCATGTTGATGAATATGTCCTAAACATTTTGGCAAAGAGAATGTAGGAGTATACGAATTTTTTGAATGATGCTCTTTGGGATTTTCAAATTTTCACCAATGGAAAGTACCCTACTGACTCAATCTAAAAATGAGCAGCTCGGAAGCTATCCTAAGTATAGGAGTTACATCGTGTAATATTAAGCCCAAGGGCTAGATCGTCTCCTCAGGGAATGCGTTTAATCTTAGATTTTACGTTCTTCCAATCGAAATTAAAAAGGTACTGAACTCAGTTCAGATTTGGGGGTTTTCAAGTTTGTGGAGACTTAAATGAAAACACAAATTAAAGTCCTAAAACTAGCATGTAAGGAATTAAATAACAATAAAGGAAATCCTAGTCTACTTAAGGAAACACTGAAACACGCTTAATTAAAGATGACAACTTTGAATAAGGAATTATAACACGCAGGAATGGAAACTCAGTCAAAATTAAACACACTCACAAACAGTAAAATTCAAATCTTTAACCAAATTAAGGGATCAACCCACAATCACAATTTAAACACAAAACGAACAAAATTTTAACGCATAAACAATAACGACAGGAAAAAAAAGAAACGAGCTTTAAGCAGACTAATCCTAACTTAATCTGTTTAAACAAATACCTAAAAAAAAATTTAAATACTAAAGGAAAAAGACTAACTCCATATTTATATCTTGTTCAAGAACAAATAAATAAAAGATAAGAGAGGAACATCATTAATACTTAATAAACTCTAAAACAAAATAATATAATAAGTAACTAAATAAAGCAAAAAAAGAAATAAGAAGGCAGAGAGAGAGAGAGAAGAGAAAACAGAGGGAGGCCTCAGTGGAACTCTCGAATTGCAGGGAAGTCCTCCGAAGTTGTTGCTGGAACATGGAACAGTGCCGGCTGTCTTTGGCTTAATTCTGCGCAGCAGTAGGAGGTCCGGGGCTGGTATGGTACTCGTGGGTTGTTGAGAGCTCAGCTGGGGTTGGTAGTTGGCCGGAGTTGTAGCAGTAACCTCGGCTGCTAGTGCTCTGTTCTACTGTGGAGATGGCGCACGGCTGTGGAGTTGCAGAAGATGGCCAGAGGAGCTGTGGCAGCTACTGTGGGCGATGGCTGCTATTGCTGGCTGAGGGGGACAAGGGCTGTTCACGAGCAGCTGGCCGTGGGCTAGTGTTGCTGGATTCTCGGTTGGTGGCTGCGGTGATGTTATGCTGTGATGCTATGGTGGTCTACTGATGCTCCTTGGATGTCTGTGTGCTAGTGGCAACATGGAGATTTGCTAGTGCAAGGGTGGCCGAGAGGTTGGAATTGCTGGCACAGGAGGTTGCTGTGGTGGTCTTGATGGGAGTTGAAAACAGAGAGGGGGAGTACAGGGAAGATGGGACTTGAAAACAGAGAGGGGGAGTACAGGGAAGAAGCAAGGAGAGAGTAAAAGGGAAAGAGGAGAAACTAGGGAAGAAGGAGGAGTAGGGGAAGATAGGGAAAGAAATTTAAAACCAAGGAGAGAATGAGGAAGAACAGCGAGAGAAAGAGAGTTGAGAGGAAGAACAGGAAGAGAAAAGAAAAAAAAAAAAAAGACAAAGGAAGAGGACGGGAGAATCCTCGTGTGTAGGAAAAAAAAATAGGATTTAAATGGTAGGGGGCGGTGCCCTAGGACCCGGCATGGAACAACCTGACCCGGCCATGCATGGCCGGGTCACGTCAATAACCCAATTATTATATTTTTTTTTCCTTTTTTGTTGTTCTCTGTTCATCACAAAGTTGACTCTTCTAGAGCTAGTTTCTCGCAAAATTGAAAACATAAAAGTTGTAGATAATCCTTTTCTATTTCTCTAGAAATTTGAATCATCTCAATCAGAGCTCAGATGGAAAAGTTATGCACAAAATACGAACAGGTGTCGGTTTTGGTTTCCGAGATTTTTCCTGCGACAAAAAAAATTACCAAAACTTCATAAATAATGCAATAAAGTTCAAGAATGATGATTTTGGCACTTTATTAAAATATTGGACAATTTTAGACATTTAATTAAACATATAAATCGTAAAGCCCGGGTTAAGTGCCCAATTACGCAGTTTTGACGCGCAATCACAACCCCCAACTAACGTTTTGCTAGTCTCTAGCAAATGACATGAATGAATCTCAGGGTGATGTCTACAACTATATACTCCGATGATCATGAAATCAATGCACATGCGCCATAATTATACCATTTCACATACAAGAACATAACTGAATTTCACACAGGCTTGTTCATATTTAGTACACACAACTCCAAAGCACGTCACTTATGCAAGTTTCATCATTTATATGTCATTTAAGAGCAGTATACTCACATGAAGTTAATCAGAGGTACATTCAGAGTTAATGCAATCATATAAGTTCGAGTATAAACAGGTAAACTCTCGAGGTGTGTGTGATGTGTATGACCTAATACACCTAGGATACCAGTGGACACCTACAGAACGGTCGCTTTGACTCGGCCTAACTGGTATACCCTCAAGAACACTCAAAGAAAATGGGTTCACTCATCATATGTGAGAAGGAGTGTCGCGATCAAACATCCCACATACTAAAAGGAACAATGCTAAGTATATGGAGTGGACTAGTCTGGAAAGGATCTAGCCTATCTATGAGGTGTCGGGTCCTTCACCCTAGCATCTTCTCACCTACTCGCCATATCTAACTGAGACCACCCTAGATCAATTCATTCACAAACTTGTCGTGAATACATCTGAGGTATTAATCGGTTGAAGAATCTTCATATGTGGAAAATATGTGTCGTGTCCTTGTGATATGTATTTGGACCGGCATTGACTTTTCATTTCATGCCCATGTGTATTGCTTATTCTTTATTTTGCTCATTCTTCATTTTCTGTCTTTTCTTGATCAATTAGGACAATCATAACACTTTTTTTGTAATCTTCATACCATCAATGGGAATTGAGCTCGAATAGGAGTTCATGAATTAAGTCTATCTCTAGGGGTGGCTCAGCCTTCACATTTTGAGTAGGCTACAAGACCTAGGTTTCTATCTCCCCACTAGGTGTCACCTCTAGGCTAGCAATTCAAAAACAAAGACTAGTGTACAAAGGAATCATCCAGAAAAAGAGAATTGAGTTCCATAAGCTCTGATTTGATATTAACGCTCAAAAGGACGATAAATAGATCAAGGATATCTCACAAGGTGTCATAGTCGCCACAGGTGCTCTCTCAGTGCTCACAGGAAACCCTAAGTGCAATGAATCACGTAAATGTGTTTATTCAGCCTCGTGAGATGCTGTGTAAATACAAGAAATTATATAACCAAATTAACACAAATGTACTACCAATCAATTCTTCATGGAGTCATAAGATCATATAAAGAGAAAACTACGCATGATTGACTCAAGTGTGTCATTCTTAAGTTATACATGAGTATGTAAAAGGGTATGAATCGGTGTTAAGCATGGCATAATGCAGTGTAATTCCTCAGTGCTCCTCCTTTCTTTCTCTCTCTTTTTGATTTTATTTTTTTGATTTTATTTTTTGATTTTTTTGATTTTTTTAAATTAAAAACCCGGTACGTGTACGTGCATAGTGTCACATGCGAATGCTCATTCCCCCCAACTAAAGTGGAACATTGCCTTCAATGTGAAAGCACAGGGGAAATAAAATTGTGCACGGTAAACAACTAATGGAAAAGTACTACTGACTAATTGAACAAGAAAGAAAAGGGAAAAACACAACTAAAACAAATAAATGAGAGAAAAAAAATAATAAAAATAAAAATAAAAAGATAACAGTAGCATAGAAAGGTCAAAGGACTCCCCTAGGGTCTTGCAAAAGCAAGACCTCTTTGTCGACATCGAAAGGGGTCATGAAAGGCTTTAGGCGCTGTCCATTGACTGTGAAACGGTTGCCATTCTTCGGATCTACAATCTCTATCGCACCATGAGAATGAACTTTTTCAACAATATACGGACCACCCCACCGGGATTTCAATTTCCCAGGAAACACATGCAGTTGGGAGTCATAGAGTAGCACTTGTTGAGAAGGGAAAAGTTGTTTTTCTTTGATGTTCCTATCATGTAGCAACTTCATCCGCTCCTTAGCCAAACGAGCATTATCATAAGAGTCCCTTTGAGATTCTTCAAGCTCGCATACCTGCAATTTTCTTAAACCTGTGGCATCATCAAGTGAAAGGTTAATCTGTTTGATAGCCCATAAAGCACGATGCTGAATTTCAACAGGTAAATGACATGCCTTACCGTATACTAACCTGTAGGGAGACATCCCTAAGTTTGTCTTGAAAGCTGTTCGGTAGGCCCAAAGTGCGTCAACAAGTTTTTCTGACCAGTCCTTACGGTTAGGACACACGGTTTTCTCAAATATCGTTTTGATCTCTCTATTGGCCAATTCATCTTGACCATTGGTCTGAGGGTGGTAAGGGGCAGAGACTTTGTGGGTTACACCATATTTTTGCATAAGTTTTTCAAAAGGTTTTTTACAAAAATGGGACCCTCCATCACTAATGATTGCCTTGGGCATGCCAAAGCGTGCAAATAACTCTTTGAGAAAATGTATGACAACCTTGTGGTCATTAGTTCGCCAAGGTATTGCCTCAACTCATTTAGAGACATAGTCCACAGCGACCAAAATGTATGAATGCCCGAAAGAAATGGGGAAAGGTCCCATAAAATCAATACCCCAACAATCAAAAATCTCAAGAGTCAATATAGGGGACATAGGCATTTCATTCTTGACAGTAATTTTTCCTAATTTTTGACAGGCCTCACATGCTTTACAAAAATTTTCAACATCTTTAAACATGGTAGGCCAGTAGAGTCCACTTTGTAATATTTTTGAAACAGTTTTCTTAGCAGCAAAGTGGCCTCCACATGACCCACCATGGCAAAAATGCATCATGGAACTAAATTCATCATCTGGAACACATCTACGCACCAACTGGTCAGAACAATATTTGAACAGGTATGGATTATCAAAATAATAATGTCGTACCTCATCTAAGAAGTTACGCTTGTCCTAGGTGAGCCAATGGTCTAGCATTCAGTTGGTGATGAGATAATTCACAATGTCGGCGAACCATGGAGCGCGTGACATAGCAAAGAGACATTCATCAGGAAAGTCATCATTCAAGGGAGGGGACACCGGTACCTCGGGTAGCTGCAACTGAGAAAATGGTCAGCTACAACGTTTTCCATGCCCTTTTTATCACGTATGGTGATATCGAATTCCTGGAGGAGTAGAATCCACCTGATCAACTTAGGCTTGGCATCCTTCTTTGCTAATAAATATTTCAAAGTAGAGTGGTCAGTAAAAATAATGGCAGGTGCACCAATGACATAAGAGCGAAATTTTTCTAAAGCAAAAACAACAGCTAGCAATTCCTTCTCAGTGGTAGTATAATTTCTCTGAGCATCATTCAAAGTTCGACTGGCATAATAAATAACCGAAGGCTTGTTATCAATTCGTTGACCTAGAACAGCACTAAGAGCGTAGTCACTAACGTCGGTCATGATCTCAAATGGCAAGTCCCACCGAGGAGGTTGCATGATAGGCGCAATAGTCAAATGTCACTTTAGTGTTTCAAAGGCCTGTTGACAATCATCAATCCACACAAATTCAGTTTCATTTTGCAACAAGGTACATAATGGTTTTGCAATACAACTGAAACCCTCAATAAAACGTCTATAGAACCCAGCATGACCAAGGAAGGAGTGAATATCTCGGATTGTCTAAAGGGACAGGTAACTGAGAAATCAGCTCTATCTTGGCCCTGTCAACTTCTACACCACGCTCAGAAACCAAATGTCCAAGTACTAAACCACTACGTACCATAAATTGACATTTTTCCCAGTTTAGAAGTAAATTCTTTTCCTCACATCTTTTCAAAATTGCAATTAAATGGGTCAAACAATGATCAAAAGACTTATCGAACGTAGAAAAGTCATCCATAAAAATTTCACACATATCATCTAACATATCAGAGAAAATACTCATCATACAATGTCGGAAAGTAGCAGGGGCATTGCATAGACCGAATGACATTCTACGGAAAGCAAAGGTACCAAAGGGACAAGTGAAGGTAGTCTTCTCTTGATCCTCAGGTGCTACGGCAATTTGATAGTAACCAGAAAATCCATCCAAGAAACAATAAAAAGAATTACCAGCTACTTTCTCTAATATCTGATCTAGGAAAGGTAACGGGAAATGATCTTTTCGGCTAGCCGAATTCAATTTATGATAATCAATGCACATTCTCCAACCCATTACTTTCCTAGATGGGATCAATTCTCCATTAGCATTTTCAATGCCAGTCAAACCAGATTTTTTTGGAACTACCTGTGTTGGGCTTACCCATTTGTTGTCGGAGATCGGATAGATGATGTCAGCAGCTAACAATTTCAGCACTTCGTTTTTTACCACCTCTTTCATGGCTGGATTTAGCCTCCTTTGTGCATCTCGAACTAGTTTAGTGTCTCCTTCGAGGAAGATGTTATGAGTGCAAATGGAAGGGTCGATACCCTTGATGTCAGCAATGGTCCATCCAATCACGCCTCGATGCTCTCAAAGTACCTGCAATAATTTAGTTTCCTATTCAAGAGTAAGGTGTGAAGAAATTACCACAGGGAATGTGCCATCTACTGAACCCAAGAAAGCATATTTCAGCTCGGCAGGCAATGGTTTCAACTCAAGTTTTGGAATTTCTTCTGTGGATGACTTCAGAATTTCTAGTAGGGCAATGGCCTCAAATGTAGACTTACGCCAACTACTTGTATAACTCACATAAAACATATGAGGAACACTATCTGGGATCTGCTCCTCTGATTCTAGCAATAATTCATCAATCCCTTCAAATTGCGCAAAAGAGTCATTTTCAAGTGCGGCATCGACGTCGAGTACCGATAATAGCTCTGAAGTGTCTAAGTCATCTATCACATCGACTGCATGAGTATCTGCGTCATCACAACCACTTGACATCTTATGAGCATTAAAAACATTCATTTCCAGTGTCATGTTCCCAAATGTGAGCTTGAGGACTCCGCTCCGACAGTTAATCAGGGCGTTTGAAGTAGCAAGGAATGGTCGCCCCAAAATGACAGAAGCCTGATAAATGGTGGAAACAGGCTGCTGCATATCCCAAATAACGAAATCCACAAAATAGTAAAATTTGTCAACCTGAACCAAAACATCCTCAACAATACCTCATGGAGCCTTTACAGATCTATCTGCCAACTGTAGCATCATAGTAGTTCTCTTCAACTCACCAAACCTAGCTGGTCATATAATGAAGACGGAAGCAGATTCACACTACTCCCAAGGTCAAGTAGAGCTCTCTCAATACGAGATTCACCGATTATGATTGATATCGTAGGGGACCCAGGATCTTTAAGTTTCTATGGAGTTTGACTAAGAATCAATGCACTGACCTGCTCAGTTAAGAAAGCCTTTTTCTTCACGTTCAGTTTCCTTTTTACGGTACATAGGTCTTTTAGAAACTTTGCATATGCAGGGATCTGCTGTATGGCATCTAAGAGTGGAATATTGATTTTTACCTGCTTGAATATCTCTTGAATCTCCGTATGATACTTGTTCTTTTGTCCAGATGTCAAACGCTGAGGATATGGGACCACCGGCTGGTATTCCTTAACTGGCTCATCTTCCTTCTGATCGGGCGTTGTAGAACTCGAGCTAGCCTCATCTGATTTTTTATTTCCTTTATCTGTCTCATCCACCACCTCAAGTGCCGGCGTGGCTGGCTGTTGATCAATAGGTAATTCAAGACGGGAAACTTCTTTTCCACTTCACAAAGTAATAACTGCTTTTGCTGACTCATACGCATCCCCTGAAACATTGTGCACTGACTGTTGTTGCTGTCTGTATACTTGAGGATTAGGCTGAGGCTTTGCGGGGAATTTTTCTTTTTTCAAGGTATTAATCTGTGTGCTCATCTTGCTTATGGCATCTTTCAGTTCTCCATTGGTCGTAACTTGCAATTGCATGAATTGCTAGAGCATGGTTGCCACTTGCACTACACTATCATCAGAAGCTTTCTTTACTGGAATGGGACTAATGCTGGTTGGAATCCTGGTGGTGCGTAGCTCTGAGAAAACTATTGCTGTTGATACTGCGGTTGAGGAGCTACGACTTTATTGTATGTCGGTTATGGAGGCGGTGCATATGATTGAGGTTCCTGCTGATACCGTGAAGATGATGGACCAGGCTGATCATTTTTCCATTGAAGGTTTGGATGATTCCGCCACCCTGGGTTGTAAGTGTTTGAGAGCGGCTGATTTTGCATCTTGTTGACCCAATTTGCCGATGACACCTGATCAGATCTGCTCTCTTACAACATAGGTAAGAATTGACAATCCTGAGGTCTGTGGTCTAAAGTCTCACAAATCGTGCAAATCTCAGCTTTTGACTTTTCAGATTCCATGACTTCCGATTTCTTAGATAACGCAGCTATAAGGGCCTGTAAGCTAGTGTCCTCTTTGACCTCATATCTGCCCCCGCCACTGATTGCTCGGATAGGTTGGGCAGCTATCAGCACCCGTTCAGGTCGTGCGTTCCACTGCTGGGCACTCTCAGCGAGATAGTCTAAAAATGATAAGCCCTCGTCTGGTTCCTTACGGAAGAACATTCCATTGCACATAGATTGGACAAATTGTTTGCACACAAGGGTTAAAGCAGTAAAAAAATAGTTCACTAACCTCCATGATTCGAAACCATGGTGTGGGCATATGTTTATCAGGTCCTTGAATCTCTCCCAACATGTCTGGAATGTCTCGCCATCTTTTTGCATGAACTGACTGATCTGCTCCTGCAGATACTGAGTTCTCTGAAGAGGAAAGAACTTATGTAAGAACTCAAGCTGCATTTCAGCCCAGCTAGTAATAGAGTTAGGGCGCAAAGAATTAAACCAGATTTTTTCCCTGTCTTTCAGAGAAAAGGGAAACAAACGCAGTTTAATGTATTCATCAGTCCCAGCACTATAAATGAAAGTGGAGCAAACCATCTCGAAGTCTGTCAAGTGTTGGTATGGACTCTCAGAGTCCATCCTGTGAAATTAGGGAATCACAGATAACATGCCATGCTTAAGAGTGAAATTCGGTGCATCTTGTGGCAACACAATGCATGAAGGTGTAGATGTGCGTGCAGGCTGTAGAAAATCTTCAAGTGTACGTGGTGCATGTGCAGCCATAGCTTCTTCAAAATAATGGCCAAACAGATTATTCAACTCAAATTCAGAATCACTCGCAGGACTAACAGGTGAACAGTCAGACTCGGTGCTATGTGTATCCCTACTAGTGCTAGGTGAAAGTCTACACAATCGATTCGAATTATCTCGAACTCAGGGCATCAAACATCACAATAGCCAGCAGAAATCCACTAACACGGCAACAGACAAAAATTTTTTTCAATTTTTCAATTTTCAATTTTTTTCATCTTTTCAATTTATTTGAAAAAGAACAAAAAATAATTGGGAAAACGCATAATTCGAAATTAAAACTGGAAATTCCCCGGCAATGGCGCCAAAAACTTGACTCACTCGAAAAATGAGCAGCTTGGAAGCTATCCCAAGTATAGGAGTTACGTCGTGTAATATTAAGCCCAAGGGCTAGATTGTCTCCTCAAGGAATTCGTTTAATCTTAGTTTTTACGTTCTTCCAATCAAAATTAAAAAGGTACTGAACTCCGTTCAGATTCGGGGGTTTTCAAGATTGTGGAGACTTAAATGAAAACACAAATTAAAGTCCAAAAACTAGCACGTAAGGAATTAAATAACAATAAAAGAAATCCTAGTCTACTTAAGGAAACACTTAAACACGCTTAATTAAAGATGACAACTTTGAATAACGAATTATAACACGCAGGAATGGAAACTTAGTCAAAATTAAACACACTCATAAACAGTAAAATTCAAATCTTTAAGCAAATTAAGGGATCAACCCACAATCACAATTTAAACACAAAACGAACAAAATTTTAACGTATAAACGATAATGACAGGAAATAAAAGAAACGAGCTTTAAGCAGACTAATCCTAACTTAATCTGTTTAAACAAATAACTAAAAAAAAATTTAAATACTAAAGGAAAAGGACTAACTCCATATTTATATCCTGTTCAAGAACAAATAAATAAAAGATAAGAGAGGAACATCATTAATACTTAATAAACTCTAAAACAAAATAATATAATAAGTAACTAAATAAAGCAAAAGAAGAAATAAGAAGGTAGAGAGAGAGAGAGAGAGAGAGAGAGAGAGAGAGAGAGAGAGAGAGAGAAGAGAAAATAGAGGGAGGCCTCGGTGGAACTCTCGGATTGCAGGGAAGTCCTCCGGAGTTGTTGCTGGAACATGGAACAGAGGCGGCTGTCTTTGGCTTAATTCTGCGCAGCAGTAGGAGGTCCGGGGCTGGTATGGTACTCGTGGGTTGTTGAGAGCTCAGCTGGGGTTGGTAGTTGGCCGGAGTTGTAGCAGTAACCTCGGCTGCTAGTGCTCTGTTCTGCTGTGGAGATGGCGCACGGCTGTGGAGTTGCAGAAGATGGCCGGAGGAGCTGTGGCAGCTACTGTGGGCGATGGCTGCTATTGCTGGCTGAGGGGGACAAGGGCTGTTCACGGGCAGCTGGCCATGGGCTAGTGTTGCTGGATTCTCGGTTGGTGGCTGCGGTGATGTTATGCTGTGATGCTATGGTGGTCTGCTGATGCTCCCTGGATGTCTGTGTGCTAGTGGCAACATGGAGATTTGCTGGTGCAAGGGTGGCCGAGAGGTTAGAATTGCTGGCACAGGAGGCTGCTGTGGTGGTCGTGATGGGAGTTGAAAATAGAGAGGGGGAGTACAAGGAAGAATCAAGGAGAGAGTAAAAGGGAAATAGGAGGAACTAGGGAAGAAGGAGGAGTAGGGGAAGATAGGGAAATAAATTTAAAACCAAGGAGAGAATGAGGAAGAATAGCGAGAGAAAGAGAGTTGAGAGGAAGAACAGGAAGAGAAAAGAAAAAAAAAGACAGAGGAAGAGGATAGGAGAATCCTCGTGCATAGGAAAAAAAAGAGAGGATTTAAAGGGTAGGGGGTGGTGCCCTAGGACCCGGCGTGGAACAACCCGACCCGGCTATGCATGGCCAGGTCACGTCAATAACCCAATTATTATATTTTTTTTTCATTTTTTGTTATTCTCTATTCATCGTAAATCTGACTCTTCTAGAGCTAGTTTCTTGCAAAATGTAAAACATGAAAGTTTTAGATAATGCTTTCCTATTTCTCCAAAAATTTGAATCGTCTTGATTGGAGCTCAGACGGAAAAGTTATGCACAAAATACGAACAGGTGTCAGTTTTAGTTTCCGAGATTTTTCCTGCGACAAAAAAAATTACCAAAACTTCATAAATAATGTAATAAAATTCAAGAATGATGATTTTGGCACTTTATTAAAATATTGGACAATTTTAGACATTTAATTAAAAATATAAATCGTAAATCCCGGGTTAAGATGCCCAATTACGCAGTTTTGACACTTAATCACCTACAAGTATGTTCTCAGTTTTCAACCAAGATGTTGGAATTGGTGTATTCCCAAGAGGGCGGGGGGTGAATTGGAATTTTAAAACTTCTTCCTAAGTTAAACCAGATATCAATAATACACAACCTAGGGTCTTTCTATACAATTGTAAACTCAATCAAATATTTAAATAATTAAGCGCAAACATTCAAGTGCTAAAATTTAAAGTGCAAAAAATAAAAGCACACATAAGAAATGTTATCAGGGTTTGGCCAATTGTGCCTACGTCTCCACCTCAGCTTGCAAGCCCAAGGATTACCACTATTGCTCACTTAACGGGTGGAGCGGCACCGATTACAACTAGGTCAAATTACCAGGGCTGACCTCAACCTTTACAACCTGTTTTTTACGGGCTAGATCAACAACCCCTCAGGCTACGCTTGGAATACAATAGATCAATATAAATTTTTGCATACAATTCAAATGCTTCTGCACAAGCAAATATGTACCATGATATGCTCAATACAATTACAAATTAAACTTCCGTATTATATGAAAGTATAAGCTCAGTGAAGTCTAAATGTGACTACTCTCAAGATAATGTCATAATTACAAAGAATTCAAGAGCACACTCAAATATCTCTAGAACAAGTATTAAATATAAAGTATATGAGATATTTGAAATCAAGCTTGTTTGAAAAATATTTCACAAATTTCAAGAACAAGTCTTTGAATACTTGCAACAATAATGCAAGATTCACAAGCTATAGAGAGTACTCCCATTGAAGACTTATGAATTAAATCACAAGAGAACTCTGAAGCTCATTCTCAAAAATTAACATCAAACAAACACAATGAGAGTGTGAGCTAATATGAACAACCTCAATAATACTCTTACCAAAAGATTTTAGCAAGTAGGATGAGTGAGAGATGGAATTTTGGCTTGTATATGATAAAATAAGGGTTTTGAAATTTAAAAAGTTTTGGCTAATGATATTTTCTAATCCCCCTTAATCTTTCCAAATGAACTGGTATTTATAGACATTCATAAAAATATAACTGTTGGGGACTCATTCAGTATTTTTGAGAAAGTTTAAGTATGGTTAATAAAAAATAACCACGTTTTAATCTCGGTAAAATTCGAGCAACCCGAGAGTTTTGGTCAACCATTTTTGAGGTTCGATTGACTAGATTACCGGGTTTGGTCGACCAGGATATTTTTGAACTAAGGTTTTGGTCAACCATTTTTTAGGCAATTTTGAACCTCCGAGGTTTGGCCCACCAGCTTAAGTTCAATTGACCAATTTCATAAGTTTGGTCGACTAGGCCATATTATAACTAGGAGTTCAGTCAACCAAAGCGTTGGGAATTCCCCACGTGCCAGTTCGGTCGACTAGAGCATTAGAGTTCATTTTTAAAATGGTCGACCAAATGGTCAACATTTGACCCTGGAGAGGTTCTGTCAACCAAAAGTCTATGTGTGTTCTGGTTCGGTCGACCGAACACACTAAACTTGTGCATTTAAGTCCAGATTTCCATTTAAAGTCACCATCTCTCACATCTTTCTTGTTTCTAAGTTATAGGGGACTTTTCATGTGATAATTTGGGACCTAAAGTCAGTCTATGGTCTTAAGCAATAAGTCCAAAAATCTGACATCGGTCGATCGAAGGTATTCCCAACGGTCCTATGGTTCCCTATGGTCAAACTATGTTCATTTAGCATTACAATCTTATCATGCATATGATACAGTTATTACAGACCATATAATATTACAAGCCCAAATAAATTGAAATGAAATACAGAGGAGCACAACTTGTCTTCTTCTTTTTCTCTTCTTTTTCCTATTCAATATGTCAGGAGTATGTGCTCTTTAAGGTCTTTCTGGCATTCACTTCACTTTCCTGTGTGTTTTCTGAATGATTAACTTGTTCAAGCACTTAGGTGCACACATTAGTAACATGCGGTTTGTCATTATCAAAACCAGGGATCAGACTCAAAAAGTCAACACAAAGGTATGAACTAATGAATAGATAAAACTTTACCGAATGTGATAGTGGTTTGGTAAAGATTTCCTATGGAGGAGAGAAATTTTGCATTAACAATGATTAAGGAATTTTTACAAATTAAGGAGAGAGGGAATATTTTAAATTTTAATAGATAAAGAAAAACTTGAATCCCTTAGAGGAAGTCTCTAATATGATTACGAAAGGGTGTCTTCTAATAAGCACTTAAAGGATTAGAGATTTACGAGAATTAGTGCTTATGACCAGAGTGATGACTAAATATTCAATCATGGAGATATGATCAAGCAATAAGGCTCTAAGATGAGCTTAGGATAAGATGATTAACCTCCTAAAGCTCAAAATTATACAATAGACGAAGTATGCTTAACTTTAAATTTTCATATTTAAGCGCGAGTTAAGCATTAAGAATTACTTACCAAGCAAGGATGCCTTTGTCCTTTTGGAAGTGGATTATTATACAAGCATGCTTCTAAGATATTATTCACGATATGATGATTTAAGTTTTCCATCTTAGAAATATAAGGTTCCAGATAATATAGCCAGTTAAGCTTTTAACCTTTACTTTGAACAAATTAGAGGAATGATATGAATTATGTGGAGACTAATGTCCCATTTAAGCGTAAACTTATTCCTTTTCAAATCAAAGTTAGCATGCTATAGCCAATATTTTCATGTTTTAACCAATCATTATGATATATATGCATTAAGTGATCTAATTGGATATATTGCATGAATTTTCATATTGGCTTGATTCTCTAATATTCTTAGTGAAAAAGCATATACTAAGTTTTGACAATGTTAAGCACAAACCACTTCCCAGGTCTCTAGTCATCACTACCCTCTTTTATAGTACATCCTAAAATCTAAGGAAGAAATAAATAATTATGTAATTCCTTTTGGAACTCATTCTTCCTTTGGTCCTAAGGGGTTTTCTTTCTTGATTACCAATACCATTTTTCTATCTTTGCCCGTGGCACCTTTAAATGGACAAGAATATCGAATGTGCCCTTTCCTTTCACAGTATAAGCAAGTTTTGTATGCACGTGAAAGATTATGCCTATTTATTCTATTTTTACTTGATGAGGCATAAAAATAACTATGGGAATTATATGATGAGTTCAAATCCGATAAAATGCTAAGCATGTATAAAAATAAGAACTACTAATACTAATGATGCAAATAAGCAATATAAAATATAAATAAAGAAAATTGAAGAAAGAAATAACGAAAAAAGAACAGATAATAGGAAAATTCATAACTAAGCAAACTGTTCCCCGACAATGGCGTTAAAAACTTGACTTGACTCTAAAAACACCTTAGAGATTAACTCCCAAGTATAAGAGTGTCAGCAAGTAGTAATTAAGGGAAGTCCCTAAGTCATCTCCATAAGGAATGGTGTACATCCAAATTCAACTATTACCCAAAATGAAAGGAATTAAAACACTAAAACTAACTAAAATGGTATTTACAATGGAATGGGGTTTTCGAACATGATCCGAAGATGGTTCTTTTTCTTGATTTTGTATGAGATGATAAGTTATGTAATCAATGGACTAGATGAAACTAAAATGCAGCATGTTCATAACCCAAGTAAGACATAAAATATAGTTACGTAACAAGTTCAAAAATTCACATGCCAATGTCCATGTCACCAACACTATTTTTGTACCTAAATTATAAGAAATCGAGGATGTGTGGTGAATGAATAGTAATAATCCTTGCTTCTAGGAGCTAAACCACATTCAACAACATCATCTAATCCACTATTTCTAACAATAAATGGCCAAAAATGGTGTTCATGCTCTAACAGACGATTTATCAAACACCTTGTGTGCAACCTTGCTACTTAACCAAATTTTAGTCTTTTGTGTTTTAAAACATCCCATGAATGCAAATGAAACCTAAAACATTACGTAAAACCAATGTAACCAATATTATTCACTCAATGATTCATTCAACGATAACAATATTAAACAAACAAAATAATCCTACGTTTAAGCATTCAGACAAAGAACCAAATACTACGTTTAAACATTCCAGACATGAACTAAACATGAAAATTCCATCAATCTAATAAACATTCAACCATGAAACAAACTTAATCCAAAAATAATCTTAAATGAAACAAGTTTCATCCGACAACTTAAATGAAACAAACTTAATCCAACATTAAAACAAAATACGGTATTGAAATAAACATGAAATTAAAACAACTAAAGGACAAACGATGGAAGAAAGAAGAAGAGGAGAAAATATTCTTGTGGTGTGGCCAAATGGAGAGGATTCCTCTAGGTTCAGCTGCCCCAATAACCCCAATTGCAGCTTCAACAACTCCCTTCAATAGCCTTCAAAATAAACTCCAAAATGGTGAACATAAGAGCAAGGAATGAGAGAATTGAGAGGGAAGAAGGAGAGAAGAGTATAGAATGGGGTTCTAATCCTTGTGATTACACAAGGATGCCCCAAAACTCCTAGCTTCTACTGCTCTCAAACTCACGGTCTCCAACTCTTCTCATATTCACAGCCACAACATGCTTGAAACACCCTTTCCTTGCCTCCAATTTGCTGCCCTAACCATGTTCCCCCCTTGAGATAGGCGCATGGGCCTCTTTGGATGGTCCATGTAACTTCTTTTCTTTATAACCCAGCTGCCCTTGCAGCCCACAAACTCTTGCACACGGCTAGCACTAAGTTAAACATGTTTTTAATCCCAAAATCAGCCCTAGCCATGTGGTCTTGCTTCAAGTAGGCGCATAGGCTTATTTGGATGGCCCATGTGGCTTGTTCCCTCTTAATCATGGCTGCTCCTTGCAGCCCACAACATATATGCATGGTCCTTGAATTCTTTAAGACCCCAAATCCTACCAAAACAATAGCCTAGCCATGTTGGGCTCCTTCAAGTAGGCACATGGGCCTTCTTTTCTTCTTTAATCTTCGTGGTCCATGTTCTTGTTTCTTCATAGCCCATCAAGTTTGTCTTCCTTGTGCATCTTTCATTGCTTTAAAATATTTGTGCCTTCACCTTTTATACTGAGCATTGCCTTACAATAATTAAGCATGAATGTCTTAAATTTATGGGCAAAGATAGGATAATTATCTTAATCTCATCAATTGAGTTCAATGTTAAAATAAAGGACATAATTAAGCATCTAAGTAAAATTGTAATACTTAATTAATGCATTTAAACACCTAATTATGCAACTTTAACGTGTAATCATGGTGCGACGAGGTAGGATGCGAAGAAGGCAATAACCAAAGTGTTAGGGCTTCACGGGAAAAAGGGATTTAAAATGATTTTTCCCATTCTCAACTAGGTTGCCCCAGCTTAGTGCTAGTCGACCACTTGATCAACCCCCAACTTAGTAACGAAAATGGGCTTTTGACAACGTCACGACGAAGTGTAGTGCTGGTCACGCCTTGGTCGAACTTGTCTGGAATTTAGAAAGGAAATAGGCACTAAAAGATTCAACTAGGTCAAACCCGGTAAGAATGCTAGTCCCGCAATGGTCGACCCATTCTGGAAAAGTTTGGAATTTTTGAGAATTCGGAGGCCAGAATGGGCAACCTAGTCGCACTTGGTGACTTTCTAGTCAAGCCTTGGTCGACCTATTATATGAATAAGGCTACATTTCCATAATTCAAGACCATGAGGGGTAGACCTGGTCACACCCAGGGAAGCCCTAGTCACACCTATGATAGACACACTAACCTAAGTGTTGACTCTATGCATCATATCTCGTTTTGATAATGACAAATCACTTTGTATCTTACCTATGCTCTGAGCTTTTGAATAGAATCAACCATAACATGCATGGATGGTAAAGATACAATGGAATCCATAAGAAACAAAATGATCACACCACAGGAAGGCGTTTGAAAAGCAAAGGTAATGAAGACCCATTTTTCCATTGTATTTGCAATTAAATTCTTGGGTTTGAAACAATTATATGGTCTGTAATAATGCATCAGTATGCATGATAGGAGTTTATGCTCAAAAAAACCATAGACTGACCACTAGGTTCCACAACCTTTCAATTAATAATGCCATAACTCATTCTCACAGGGTTGAACAAGTTCAAGGGAAAAAATAGGGCAAAATACTTATGTTTGAAGGGCCCTGGTTGACGGACCCTTGAAGGCTTGAATAGCATTGGCCGACTATCCCTGTTAGCTTTACCGTAATCCCAAGAGGGGGGGTGAATTGGTATTTTTAAAATCTATCCTTTAGGTGTTCCTCCTAACAGCAGTATGTTCACAACCCTATAGTCAATCTAGTGCAAGTAATATCAGAAGTTAATTAAAGCAGTTTAATCAATTACACATGCACCAGAAAGCAGTAATGAATAAGGTAACACACAAATATGTTATCGAGATTCGGCTAACTACCTACGTACCCGCCTTGGCTAACCAGCACATGGATTATCACAATAACTTGCTCACTTAAACGGGTGGAGCGGCACCTATACAAACTAGGTCAAATTAACACAAGGTTGACCTCAACCTTTACACCAATCCTTACCGGGCTGGATTACTACCCCCTCAGGTCACACCTGGAATCTCTCAGATATACAATCAAATGGTACAAAATAAGGGTGACTTCATGTAAAGCAGATTTGTACCCAAAATGCGCACAATCACAAACACCACAGATGATTTAAAATGTAAGCTCAATGTGGTCTAAATAGTTCAACTCTCAAAAATATTTTCTATTAGTGCAGTGAGTACGTGAGAGTATCAATAACAGTCTGTGTATTTCATAATATTTCAATCAAATGTGTCCACACAGAATACCAAGCAAGCCTCAAGAATATCAATCAGTAGAATATCTCAATCACATGAATATGTATATGCTTGGATTGCAAAAAATATATGATTTTTGTTTCTAGCAAAAATATATGAATGAATAAATATTGCAACAAAGATGTTTCACCTCAAAAACAAATATCTCCTCAAATGATTTTCAAAATAAAGAGCAATAGATACTTGTAAATGATTTTGAAAATATTTCGCAATCAAAAGAAAATGCGACCTTCTCAAGATGTTGCAATGAATATGCAATCTTAGAAGATCTAGTAAAGTCTTCTTAGGATGAACTTATTAGCAAAGTCCCCTAAGAATCTTTTTGGGTTTGGCTCTCAACAAAATGAAACAATCTCACAGCAAAGAGAGAGCAAACCTTTCAATCCAAACACTCAAGAACACTTACAGATGATTTAACAATTTTTGAAGGTAAGCTAGAGGTGTTTGGAAGAGTATGAACAATGAGAAATATTTTTCTTGAGAGAGGATTTGATTTTCTATTTTTTCTATTCGATACTTAATTCTTTCAAATGAAAGGGTATATATAGACATACCAAAGTTTTTGACCGTTGGGGACCCATTAGGAATCATTGGAAAAGTTTAATGACACTTAAACCATTTTAACCCTGTTTAAAAAATATTTAACTGCGGTAAAAATCAGGGCAACCCGAGAGGTCCGGTTGACCAGAATAGGTTCGGTCAACCAAGTCTCATATGGTTCGGTAGACCAGGGGACTTTTGAACTGAGGGCTCGGTCGATCAGGAGAGGGTGATTTCTCAATTTTCCAAGGTTCAGTCGACTAGGCCATTTTGAACTGGCTGGTTCGGTCAACCAGACTGTTGGGAATTTTCCTGAGGACCCTCGGTCAACTAGGTAGTTGGAGTTCATTTCTGTCTCAGTCGACCAGATGGTCAAACTTTTGACCCCAGGGGGTTTCGGTCAACCAGGGCTTTTTGAACTACCTGGTTCGGTTGACCAAGTGGTCAAAATGTTGACCAGAGAGGGTTTCAGTCGATTGGGGCTTTTTGAACTATTCTAGTTCGGTCGACTAGGAGCTTGGTCAACAGTTGACCCAGGTCTGGTTCGATCGACCAGGCCAAAATGAACTGACTTGACTGGTCGACCGAAAGTGCAGCATGTGTGCATTTCAGTCCAGTTTTGAACCATACAAGCCCTATTCAAGTGTCTAACAAGTATATGTGAAAATGTGTGTGTCCTAGGGTCACTTAGGGTCCAATTTCAAGACACCAAAAAAGTCCAGTGTCGGTCGACCGAAGGGAAAGCCCTAAGGTCATTCTATGGTCACTTTTTGGTTTGAGCTTACAAAATAAACCATGCATGTGTTGTGTGTGCTTATTACAAACCAAATATCCTAATTACTATTACAGACCAAATAGATATGAAATGCATTACAAAAAGAGATTTGGTCTTCAACTTCACTTTCTCTTCATGTCGTCAATGTATCTGCTAATGTAAACCTGCACAAGAACTAGATATTCATCAAATACAAGAGTATTTATCATTATCAAAACCGGGCATAACCTATAAGGTCAACATTCTCCCCCTTTTTGATGAAGACAAATATGATTGGAAAAATATAAGGTTAAGCCCAAAAAGGCTCACCCTCATAATATGCATCCAATGTATTTTTAAATAAAAGTTCTACCCATTATTTTTGCCTCTTTCCATCTCCCCCTTTTGGCAACTGCAAAAAGGGCTATTTGAATTAAAATCCTAGGCAATGGGTGATTACTACACTTATGTATAATGAATTTTGGAAAGATTTTTGAAAAATTTCGACAGAGTACCATTTGTAAATCGGACTTTCCAAAAGACATCCTGTATAAACGTAACCTAATTGAGTTTAAATTTCCTATCAATTTATCCACAACTACTCAAAAAGTTTAGTATGGTCCAATACAACAAATAAACTATCAATATGAACATGAATTGGACAAGTTGTGCAACATAGATGATAATCAATACAATCATGCAATAGATATGTGTATAACATATGCACACAATCAACAAACAACTTTCACAAAGTCTAAAGCAAGAAGATAAGTCAACAATAGAATTAGTTGCTAAGACTTGGAAAGTTTTCATGAAAGAGCTCCCCTTAAATTTATGCAAGTTATGAAACATTTAAGTTTAGGAAGCTTCTCTACTATGCTTTTAGCTTAACTCACGTCTAATTTGTATGAACCTATTCTCGGGTAGTGGTTTAGTGAAAATATCGGCCCACTATTCATTGGTGCATACAAACTCAAGAGCCACATCTCCTTTTTGCACATGATCATGAAGAAAATGATATCTAATCTTAATATGTTTAGTTCGTGAATGTGAGATAGGATTTTTAGAGATGTTGATTGCACTAGTATTATCACATTTAATCGGTATTGTTTCATAGTGCAATCCAAAATCCACAAGTTTTTGTTTCGTGTAAAGAGTTTGGGCACAACAACTTCTAGCCGCAATATATTCAGATTTGGTTGTGGATAAGGCAACTGAGTTTTGTTTCTTGGAGAACCAAGAAACAAGAGATTGTCCTAACTAATGACAAGTGCCGCTAGTGCTTTTTCTATCAACCTTACTACCAGCAAAGTTAGCATCAGTGTAACTAACAATCTCAAAGGTAGTATGCTTAGGGTACCACAATCCTAATTCAATTGTCCCAACTAGATACCTAAGGATTCGTTTAATAGCTTTTAGATGAGATTCCTTATGAGTAGCTTGAAACCTAGCACACATGCATACACTAAACATAATGTCGGGCCTACTAGCAGTGAGATATAGGAGACTTCCAATCATGCCACGATAAAGTTTTACATCAACAGGGATTCCTTGCTCATATTTATCAAGCTTTATGGAAGAGATCATAGGTGTGCCAAGAATTTTACAATCTTCCATATTAAATTTATTTAGCAAGTCTCTAGTGTATTTAGATTGGCATATGAAAGTTCCATGATTAGCTTGCTTAATTTGTAGACCTAAGAAGAAACTAAGTTCACCCATCATGCTCATTTCAAATTCACTTTGCATGCATTTTGCAAACTCATTACACAACTCATCATTAGTTGCTCCAAAAATGATATCGTCCATATAGATTTGAACAAGGAGCATATCATCATTTTTTGATTTGATGAAGAGTGTAGTGTTAATCTTGCCATGGGTAAACCCATTTTCAAGTAGAAAACCACTAAGCCTCTCATACCAAGCTCTAGGAGCTTGTTTCAATCCATACAAGGCTTTAGACAACCGATAAACATGATTAGGATATTTATGATTGTCAAAACCGGGTGGTTGTTCTACATATACCTCTTCATTTTTGTAGCCATTTAGAAAAGTGCTTTTAACATCCATTTGAAACAATTTAAAATTTCTAAAAGCAGCATAGGCAAGTAACATACGAATGGCTTCTAATCTAGCAACAGGAGCATATGTTTTATCAAAGTCAATCCCTTCCTGTTGGTTATACCCTTGGGAAAAAAATCTAGCTTTATTCCTAGTTACTACCCCATTCTCATCTTTCTTATTTCTATATACCCATTTAGTTCCAATGATGGTGTGCTCATTAGGCCTAGGAACTAAGGTCCACACTTTACTTCTTTCAAATTGATTAAGCTCTTCTTGCATGGACATCACCCAAGATTCATCTTCTATGGCTTCTTTAATATTTTTAGGTTCTTCTTGGGATAAGAAAGTCGAATGATTCACTATATTTCTCAAGGAGGATCTTGTGGCTACACCACGGGATGGTTCACCTATGATTTGATCTATAGGATGACTTCTAATGTATTTCCAATCTCTAGGCAACTCCTGATTTCCATTTTCATTATCTTCAAGTGATTTTTCATTTGCATCTTGATTTTCACTTGCATTATTTTCAATTGACATTTTCTCTAAGCATTTTCTAATATCAACATCATCTTTATTAGAAAATGGATTAGACTCATCAAACACAACATGAATGGATTCAATAACAATTAAAGTTCTTTTATTGAAAACCCTATATGTTTTGCTATTTTATTGCATATCTTAGGAAGATGCCTTCATCAGATTTAAAGTCAAATTTTCCTAAATGCTCATTATCCCTAAGCATAAAGCATTTACAACCAAACACATGAAAATAGGAAATATTAGGCTTATGGTTGTTCCATAATTCATAAGGGGTTTTATTAATTGATGGTCTAATCAACACCCTATTCATAACATAGCATGCGGTATTAATAGCCTCAGCCCAAAAATATTTAGGTAAGTTATGTTCATTTAACATAGTTCTTCCCATTTCTTGCAGTGACCTATTCTTTCTTTCTACTACACCATTTTGTTGAGGTGTCCTAGGTGTAGAGAAGTTATGAGATATGCCCTCTAAGTCACAATATTTTTCTATGCTTTCATTTTTGAATTTCGTGCCTCTACCACTTCTTATGTGAGTGATTTTATATCTTTTTTCATTCTGAATTCTCCTGCAAAGTTTGGTGAAGTGTTCACATGATTCAGTTTTATGTGCAAGAAATAACACCCATGTGAATCTAGAAAAATCATCCACAATTACAAAAGCATAAGAATTACCACCAAGACTTTGCACAGAATTTGGCTCAAATATATCTAGGTGAAGCATCTCCAAAGATCTAGTAGTAGATATGAATTTCTTTTTCTTAAAACTAGATTTTGTTTGCTTACCCATTTGACATGCATCACAGATTTTATCCTTTACAAAAGACATTTTAGGCAGACCTTTAACCAATTCTTTTCTAACAAGTTTAGACAATAAATCCATCCTAGCATGTCCTAAACGCCTATGCCACAACCAACTAGCTTCATTTATGGCAGAAAAACATGTTACTTGTTGTGAAGCTAAATTATCAAGTGAGGTAGTATAGACATTTTCATGCCTATCAGCAGTAAAAAGCACTTTGTGATCTGTTTTATTTTCTACTATGCATTTTTCAGTTTCAAATGATACTTTATATCCTATGTCACACAATTGACTTACGCTAAGTAGATTATGTTTCAGTCCATCAACCAACAAAACATTATCAATAGTGGGAGAGGAATCCTTACCAACCTTACCTACCCCGATGATGCGTCCTTTGGCGTTGTCGCCAAATGTCACATAGCCTCCATCCTTGGGAACAATTGAAATGAATTTTCCCTTGTCTCCGGTCATGTGCCGTGAGCACCCACTATCCAAGTACCACCGGTCCTTGGAGGAGGATGATCTTAGGCATACTTGCAAAATAAAAAAGTGACTGATGCTGGTCCCCAAATTTTGTTGGGTCCACAAGGGTAAGTAGCAGGATCTCCCTTAACTATCCATACCTTCCTAATTCTAACATGCTTATTCCTAAGTGGAGAATCAAATTGAATGTGACCAATCTTTTTACATTTAAAACATTTCAATCTACACTTAGGTTCTTTAGGAGGAATATGAGATTTTGACTCACGTGTGAAGTGTCCTAAGTAAAGATTAGGTCGTCTAACATTTTCAAGACCATTAAAACCAAGACCCTCTTTACTTAAGGAGTTTCTTTCGGCACCAAGTAATTTTTCAAAACTTTCTTTACCCTTGGTGAATTTAAAAATAATTTTGGAACTATCCTCCAATTTTCTCTCAAGCTCAACAATAGTAGTATCCTTTTCTTTTAAAATAGAGGTATGAGAGGTTTTTTCCATATTAAATAGTTTTCACCAATTTTCACATTTCTTTTTCAAATCATTATTTTCTTTGGTCATTTTGCCTAGCAATTTTGAAATACGAATGTATTCAAATTGTAATTCTCTAAATGTAGGCATGTTGTCAGAATCACAATCATTAGATGAATAATAAGAAGATGATGAACAAGAAGACAATACCTCATCCTCATGTGCCATCAAGCATAGATTAGCGACCTCTGTGTCACTGTGATCCGAACTTGAGTCGCTGCTGCTGAATTGGTCCCATGAAGTCCCAGCTTTCATGGCTTTCTTCTTTTTCTTAGCCTCCTTTTTCAGCAATAGGCAGTCAGGTTTGATATGCCCCACTTTGTTGTAGTTGTAGCACATAGGAGCATTTGATTTTTCCTTTCTTTTGCTGGACTCTCCCTTCTCATTAGTGGAGTCTCTGTATTTTCTAAATGGCTTCCTGTTCTTCATGAAAAATCTGCTAAACCTTTTTGTTAGCATGACCATTTCATCATCAGTGTCAGACTCACTATACTCACTAGACGTGTTATTAGATGCTTTTAATGCAGTCACTTTCTTAGCCCTGTTATGCTCATTAAGTCTTTCATTTATGGACAGTTCATAAGTGATCAAGGAACCTATTAGTTCATCTAAGCTCATGGCCTTAAGGTCTCTACCCTCAGTAATGGTCGTAGCGTTGGCTTCCCAAACAGGAGGTAAGCCTCTAAGGATCTTCCTAATCATCTCATATGTGGGATAGGTCTTTCCTAATGCATGCAATGAGTTTGTGATGTGTGTGAATCTAGTGTACATGCTCTGAATGGACTCACCTACATTCATCCTAAAGGCCTCATACTCACTAGTCAACATATCTATCCTACTATCTTTCACATCTCTAGTACCCTTATATGTGACCTCTAACTTATCTCATATTTCTTTTGCAGTAAAACATGCCATAATCCTATTAAATTCATTTACATCAAGACTACAGTATAAAATATTCATGGCAGTGGCATTAAGACTAACAACTTTCATATCATCATCATCATATTCATCCTCAGTCTTAGGAACCCTAGCTGCACCCTCAGTTTTCATAGAAACATAGTTTCGCTTAGAGACAATCCTCCACACCTTCCAATCAGTATTCTGAAGGTAGATGCGCATCCTCTGTTTCCAGAAGGTGTAATTAACACCATTGAAAATAGGAGGTCGTGTGGAAGAGGGTCTCTCAAGGAAAGGGGTCACAGAGCTATGAGCCATATGTGATCTTTTTGCAAAATAACAACTAGTCTATGCTACGTGGCTCTGATACCAATTGTTAGCTTTACCGTGATCCCAAGAGGGGGGGTGAATTGGTATTTTTAAAATCTATCCCCTAAGTGTTCTTCCTAACAGCAGTATGTTCACAACCCTATAGTCAAACCAAATAGATATGAAATGCATTACAAAAAGAGATTTTGTCTTCAACTTCACTTTCTCTTCATGCTGTCAATGTATCTGCTAATGTAGACCTGTACAAGAACTAGATATTCATCAAATATAAGAGTATTTGTCATTATCAAAACCGGGCGTGACCTGTAAGGTCAATAGTTCTTATTTCCTGAATATTTTTATGGCTCGATTGACCAACCAAAAATACATACACCTTCCCTAGTCGACCGTCCATCAAACTTGAACTTTTCCAGCAACCTTGGTCAACTAGCCAATCAATTCAAAAACATCCTAGTCGACCAAACCTCATGAGTGGTCAACCAGCTCTTTTCCTAGGTCGACCTAACCCAAAAATAGCTCCAAATTGCCTTTCGCCTAGTCGACCAACCTGCTCCTTGGTCAACTAATCTTAGCCTGAGAATTCAGCCTTTTTACTTGGATGGTCAACCGGCCAAGTCCTTGGTTGACTGAACCTCTCGGGTTCATCAAATTTAACCGTAGTAATTGGGGTTAAAAACTTAATTAAACTTTTCCAAAATTCCAAATATGTCCCCAATGATTATATTTTGAAGGAGGTCTATATATAACCCTTCATTTGCTTTGATTAGAAGTTGATTAGCGAATTGATTAAGAAAAATTCTCTCAAATATTTTATACTCCTATTGATCATACTCCATACTTTCAAGCATACTTTTTCATACTCTCTCATTTTTTTATTTACTAAAATTATTTTTGAGTAGAGAGTTTTAATCCCTTATACTTCTCATTTGCAAATCGATTGCAAGTTTAAGGGAGTTTAATTTTATTGTTGTGTGTGCATTATTCTAGATCATATCTTTTGGCATATACTCTCACATAATCATATACTTCCAAAAATATTTCTTGAGTTTTCTATTGTGATTATTCCCATAGTAGTTCATACATATATATATATATATATATATATATATATATATATATATATATATATTGATTAGGATAATCTATTCCTTGCTTCTGAGTCTTGGCATTCTAATTGCAAGACTTGAAAGCTTGCATTCTTTTTATATAAATCTTCTACAAGCTTAAACCCTAAATACTTGTTGTGCTAAATATTTGAAAAATATTGTTGTGATATTTGTTTAGGGTTGTAGAGACTCTTTGACTATTCAAAGATCTCACTCACTCACATATATACATATTTTGGTGAGTTAATATATATTGTTTAACCATATCTCACTCGAGCATTAATTCCTTATCATTTGTGAGTGTATTGTGCTTTAGATTGTACATATTTTATTTTTGAGAAGTATTTATCTTTACGCATAAATTTTTATATCAGTTGTATTCCCGATGTGTGGTCGGAAGAGGGGGACTAACCCTATGAATAGTCCTGAATTGCTCAAACTCGGTTAGGAGAGCACCGAATAGACTTAGACCTGGTTAAGAAAGTCCCGGACTGGTTTAAACCCGGTTAGGTGAACTAGGTGCATCATCTTGTAAGGTGTTGTATTCGGTGCCGCTCCATCCTTAAGCGAGCCTTAGTGGAATCCTCTTACTTGTGATCTTGATGCGGAGATGTAGGTAGTATTGGCTGAACCCCGATATCATTTTATGTGTCTGCTGTTTATATTCTTGCACTTTAATTTCCTACACATGTATGCTTATATCTGACTTACTTTATATATTGTGTATGTTTTAAACATTGTGAATGATTGGACAATACTGAGCCTGTCATATCTGATTTTAACATCTGCTCATTATATTTTCTTGGGTTTTGGAATTGTGTAGAAATACCCTAGGTTGTGTTTTTACTGAATTGTAATTTGAACCGAACCTAGGCAGAAATTTTTAAATAACTAATTCACTCCGCTTTTGGGAATACACCCATTCCAACAATTGGTATCAGAGCCTCACTGCCTAGACTTAAACTTTTTTTTACTAAAGATCGCAATGGCTTGCGCTGGTGTATCCCCATTCGGTGAGGGACAGTCAGTTACTAGGCCTCCATTGTTTTGTGATATAAATTACACCCACTGGAAAGTTAGAATGAGCATTTTTATAAAATCTATGAACTGGAGGGCGTGGTAGGTGATTGTTAAGGGAATTTGTATGCCTGAAAATGAAAATAATGACAGTTTAATGCATGCAAATTCATATGCCATGGACTTATTATATTGTGCTTTAGAGTCTATTTTTTTTTTTCTTGAGATCATGGCATCTAAAAGTACACAGGAAATTTGGGATGAATTCGAAAAGAAATATGAAGAATCCTGGGAGAATGAGACCACCACTTCGGAAGTGTCAAGATCATATGAACAGGAAGTGGTAAGTCATGGAGTAATAGGATCAACAAATGAAGAGGTATATGATCCTAACTTTATTTTTATAAATTATTCTTGTGCTGAATGTTGCTATACATTATTTGATGAATCATCTGTTAAATTTTGTGATAATCCTACCGATGACACATGCAATGATTCATGTAATGATTGTATTAAATTTTGTGATCAATCATGTGTTAAATCCAATAATAAAAACATGCATGTGTATGAAGAACTAGAAAAGGCTTCATTGAAAATACATAAGTTTCTAGTTAAGATATCTAAAAGAAAAAGTTTTTAAAAAATGAGGATAAAAAGGTGGCAAAACAATTAAAAGAATTGACAGCTTATCATACCACCTTAGAAAAGAAAAAGATTGAGAAGATACTGAAAATTATCTGCTTAAAGAAAGAAATAGGTGGCAAAACAATTAAAAGAATTGAAAGCCTATCATACCACCTTAGAAAAGAAAAAATTAAGAAGATACTAAAAATTATCTACTTAGAGAAAGAAATAAAGGATTATTCTAGAGCTACACTAAAGTTATAAATGAAAAGAACAAACATAATAAATCCTTAGAAATTAAAAAGAAAAATATTTTCAAAAAGGATTTAGTATTATCATATGATTCCCACAGTTATGCCTTAATGAGCAATCATAAGAATTGTAAGCATAATCTTTCATGTATTTACAAAACCTACTTACATTGTAAAAGAAAAAGGCACATTCGATTTACTTGCTCAACTAGAAGTGCTAGAGGCTTAGGAAAGGAAATGATATGGTTAATCTTGAAGGCAAATCTTGTAAGACCAAAGGAAGACCGGATTTCAATAGAATTAACATAATCATTTAAATCCTTCCTTAGTTCCTAGGTTTAACGATTATGATGACTATAGGCTCGGGAAGTGGTGTGTGCTTAAAATTCCAAATCTTAGCTGAAAAGTAACGTGTATTCCTAAGAGGGGGTGAATTGGGATTTAAAATTTCTTTATCACTCATTTTATTATTTCTTTCTCAACTATTTTTAGTTTCAGCAATCACACATGTAAGGTTTGATTATAAATCACAAGTTCAGCCAAGACACAATTTAATTTAAATCTTTATGAATGAACTTGAATACTTTGCAACTTTCTTAATGCTTCTTTCAACAATAAAAATTAAAAGTCAATAAGTCAATGTGATCAAGATATGTTACACAATATGAATTAATATAGAAATTCCAACAAGCTTCCAAGATTCAGTCTTTTGATATTGAGTTGTAGCTAATGAATAACCTGTATAATGAACGTACTCCCTTAGAAAGTTTTTGCAAGATTCAGTCAACGTACTCCCATAGAAGGTTTCTACAATTCTTAATCACAAATTAATTTCCAGCTATTCAATAAACATCCACACAATTTATATGTGCATAAAATTAAAGAGATTAGAAAAGAGAGTGACACCAAGATTTTTACGAGGTTCGGTTATACTCGCCTACATCCTCGCCTTAGGCAAACCATCCAAGAATTTCACTATACCGCTCCCTTAATCGGGCAGAGAAAACCGTTTACATACTCCTTCAAGTAGGATAGAGCCCTCCTCTCCAAGCGATACCCCACGCTCGATTAGCCAATGATTCAATCAACCCAGAATCGTCAAAAACAACAAGAGAAAATTTTGTGTACAATGACACTCTCAAAAGAGCTGATAGTACAAGTTAAATCCAATATACTTCAATCAAATAACAATATAGAAAGATGAAACTCAAGTGTATATCATCATGTTCTTTCTTAGATTGAAAATTTCAAGTAGAGGACAAAAACCGTGAGCTTTTAAATCAGCAAGTACTCAACTTTGGCTTTTAGAAAATATTCAGTAAGAATGCTTTGATTAAGAAAGAATTTAATCAATAGCTGATTTTGATCTTTGTTGTTGTGTTTGATTCTTGGGTTTAACAAATATTTATAGATAAAAAATATAGTATTTCGTATTTCCCAAGTTGTTTTGAGTATTCCCCAAGTTTTTACAAAGTTTGGAGGCCAAGAAATCACTTTTCAAAACCTTCCCATGCTGTTTAAATTTGAATTTTATGAAGGTCAGTCAATTGTGCCTTTTAAATCAGCATCTTTTTGAATTCAATATAGGGTTAGTCGAATAGGCTTGATGGGTCAATCGACTGGGCCTATTCTGTCTGTTGTTCAGTCAACTAATAAGTCGCCTAATGTGCTATCAGTTTCGACCACCCTTAAAATTTTGGTTATAACTTTTTCTATACAACTCCAAATTTAATATTCTTGATGTCAATAGAAATCTAAAATAAAATCCTATAACTTCTATGTTGAACACTTTTTAAGATAAGAAACCATTGATAGAGAAAATTACACATCAATATAGATATATATAAAAAAGAAGGGAATTTGGAGAATCCTATTTTGGTGCTTTTTATTCCAAAAATAATTTGAACCCTTTTGAAATAACTTTTGACCTTATGAAAATATTTTCCAAGTATTTTTAAAGGTATCTAGATCCAAGTAATTAACCTAAGAGTTTCATGCATCCATATTGAAATCGTTTGAAGTACTTACATAAGACTTCTTAAAAGATTATAACTTTCTAAGTGCTAAGTCTTCATGTATTGGCTTCCATTCTATGTATCTCTCTTGAGCTTCTTCCTTCAGTTGACTTTTGCTTTATCATGAGTCATGTCTCTAAGCATACGTGATCTTCGTTAATCACTTGAGCTTGATCGTTTAGGAACTTGATCTTTTATAAAAACTTTTGAACTTGATCTCTTTATAAAAGCTTTTGAGCCTTGAAACTCATCTTAACAAAACACGTTAAGTTCCTTTGGTTGTTGTCATAAAAATAATATTGTAAGCCTAAGCCTTATAAGGCCAACAATCTCCTCCTTTTTTATGATGACAAACAAGGAGCAAAAAATGAGTAAGCCTTAAAAAGGCTTCCCCTTACAATAAGCATTATCTTAACAATATTTGCAATATCAAGATCAATAGTCATAAGCATAGCAGAATTTATGATCAATTTCAATATCATACTCATATATTTCATTTCATAGTTGAGCCAATATACATGCTTAGGTATGCAATATCATGCTTAATTTTTGCTCAAAAGTTCTCCCCTTTTTGACATCAATCAAAAATAGCAAAAGATATAAATATCAAGGCAATGAAGAACCATAAGCAATAGTATATATCCAGTGAAGGCACAAAATAGAACTTATGCATTCATCATGCATAAAAAGATAGACAATAAGTCTCAAAGTAGCATGAGAAAATACAAAAGATTGTATATCAGAATTTTCAATAATTTCCAATATTGAACAAAAATCAAGATGTTATTACTTAACAAGTATAACCCCCCCCCCCCTGAATGAAATATATTTCATATTCAATAAATTCATAATTTTATTCTTGAAGGACAAAATATGTATCCATGTATAGTATGAGTGTAAATATCATGTGAAGCTGTCATCATTAGCAATCATCATTATGAATCATGCTTTTAAACTTATTATGTCATGCTCATGCTCAGTTTGCTAAATTTTCTCTCCTTTGTTTATATCAACAAAAGGATAAACCAAAAGAAATATTATGCAAAGGTGCCAAGTAAAAAAAATTCGCATTTAGATTGCAATAACAAAGTCCATAATCCAGCATATATTTCAATCGTAACATGGTCATCCATTATTCAACATGACAAAAAATATATAACTTAATCCAACATCAACATGTGAACTAAGATGGCCAAAAGAAAACAAATAAAAGGGCTAAGCAAAACAAATAGTAGTGTCAAACATTTCAACTCAGGTTAGTGTTTGGTTTCAGAAAATTCTTTTGTATACCAAAATTCATATGGCTTTCCAAATCTCAATACTTTCTAAGTTAAGCCTTGTACAATCCAAGCTTTCTTGATTTTTGGCCAACAATACAATTTTTGTATTCATTTGTTTTAATATTATAGTCATTAATAAGCTCAAAAACTCTTCTCTAAGTTTATCATACCTCATATCAGTTTATGCATTATATTCTCAAGCTCTCTAATACAGTAGACATATTTGTTAATAATGTACATTTTAAGCATTTATCTATTATTAAAACACACTTATAGTCATCACTAAATCTCTTTTTGAATTGGCTACCTTAAATCTTGTAGGCTATGGAGGCATCCCTTTTCATTTTAGTATAGATTTTGCTTTCTTAATTCCTAAAAAGAATGACTATTCCTAAGATCTATGAAGTCTTTGGTTTGTGAACTAGGCTTTCATCTTGGTACCCATACTTTCTTAGGACTTGATGGTTTAACAAAATATGTTTCTTTTACTTTCCAAACTTGCTTAGTTTTCACACCATTTCTCTTTAATGGACATTCAAACTGAATGTGTCCTTTCTCCTTACATAAAAAACATGTGGTATGTGTGTAAGCTTTTGAGGAGGTACTAACATAGTCTTTAGAGGCTCTTACAAAGTACCCCATATATAGGTTCTTTTTCCTTGTGTTCTCTGCTCCATTGAATCCTAAACCTTCTTTATCCAAAGACATTCTTTGTGATCCAATCATTTTATCAAAGTTCTCCTTTCTTTTAATGAAGTTGTAAATTATTTTATTTTGATCCCCAATTTTACTTTCTTGGCAAAGTATTTTTGAATCTGTTATTCCTTTGCAGTTTGCTTGCATCCTTACTAACTCTTTAGTCATCTGATTTATTTTGGTTTCAAGTTCACCAATGACTATGTCTTTTTTTTTTTTTTTTTTTTTTTTTTCCGATAGAATTTGGAGATCTTAAATTGTTAATTTTTTGGTCATATCCCATTTTGATTATAACAAATACAAAGTATCTTACGTGTGCATTGAGTATGTGTGTAGGATTATCACTTTGCATGCACGGATGGTAAGAATTAAATAGAAGCCATAAGGAACTGAAATTCAACATCACCTGATGTATGGCATAGCAATACGAAGTGCAAAAGGAATGAAGACATTGTATATATTGTGTTGTAAATGCATTTAAGTTTTGGGTCTGTAATACTTTAATATGGTCTGTAATAACTGCTTCTGAATGCATGATAGGGATGAATGCTCAAGACCATAGTTTGACCTTAGGGATCACCTTCGGTCAACAGACACCGAATTTTTTTGGTAGGCTCAAATGACCTTAGATAGACCCTAGGTCCTTACACTTCACTTAGGAAAATAATGGGGGTAAAATACGGCTTAAGGTTTAAAAATGAAAAAGCTTTGAGTGACCCAACTAGACACGTTAAAAAGGCCTCGATCAACTAAATGGTTGATTGGTCAAAAGTTTGACTTGGGTCGGGTGACCGAACAAAAATGAACTGAGCGTTCACGGTCGACCGAACATTGAATGAGGACTGTTTTACCTTCCCCGAGCGCTCAAACTTCACGTTCAAAGATACCTTGGGTGACCGAATCTTTAAGTTCGACAGACCGAACTATTGACTGGGCGACCGAACCTTGAGTAGGTTCGAAATTGCCTTAGACTCAGCCACTCAAACCACTCATTGGGCACCCAAACCCAAAAATCAACTATTTTGTGTGTTTCTATTTGGGCAACCGAACCTTAGATTTGGGTGACCGAAACTCTTGTGGTTCTCAATTTTTTAGTGTGGTAAAATGGAGTTATTTAGGTTAATTGGGTTTAAAACTTTTTTTAAATATTCCCATTATATCCCAATGGTCACAATTTTGGGTGAACCTATATATATGTGCTCATTCGCAAAAATTAAGAGCAAATTAGAGATTTTGATTAAGAAAAATTCCTCTAAAATTTTAAGAGCTCATTCTTCTTATACAAAGCCAAATACTCACCCATTGCTATTCCTTTGCTAAATGAAGTTTGGTGAGAGTGCCTTTGAGTTATCCAACATTGTTCCCACTTGCTCAAACTCTCATTGTGTTGATTGCTTGATTGATTTTTATTGAGAGTTAAGCTAAAAATTTTCCCTATTGATTTAATCCATAAATTCATTTGTGGGAGAAATTTTGAGAGCTTGTGAGTCTTTGCATAATTTTATTGCAAGACTCTTGAGCTTGTCTTGTGATTATGAAGCAAAATCTTTTTGACAAGCTTGTGCTAAAAATATCTCCTGTGCTTATAGTTTTTGAAAAACATTTTTAGATATTTGATTTGGATTGTGTTTCAACTTCCTTAGATTAATTGTTTGTTGAATGTCATATCTTGAATCAAAGGTTGAACTCTCACACATACATACACTCAAATATTTTGGAGAGTTTACATATTGGATCTCACCTGAACATTAAATCCTTATCATCTATGAGTGCATATTCATTTGGTCTATATTGTGGTACATATCTGCTTGTGTTAGAAGCATTTGAATTGTTCGAAAATTTCATATTCATTGATTGTATTCTAGGCGCAGCCTGAGGGGGTATTAATCTTGCATGTACGGATCAGTTGTTAGGGTCTTCTCCACCCTACAAGGAGAGTTTGTAAAGATTGAGGTCAGCTCTGGAAATTTGACCTAGTTGTAACCAGTGCCGCTCTACCCGTTAAGTGAGCAATAGTGGTAATCCTCAGGCTTGCAAGCTAAGGCAGGGACATAGGCACATTTTTCGAATCCCAATAACATATTTCGTGTCACCTTTACTTTCCTTATTTTATATTCTACTTTGTACTTGGTTTAATTTCCTTACTGAATATACTGCATATCTAGTTCACACATTATTGTTTTTGGTTAAGAGATACTGGAATTGCTTTGCATGTGTTGAAAATTAATAGATATATAATCTCTGCAATTTCATACATATTTAGACTACCCCTAGGTTGTGTAATACTGATGCTGGATTAGTTGAACTTAGGAAGAATTTTTAAATCTCCAATTCACCCCCTACTCTTGGGATTACACGAAAGTCAACAATTGGTATCAGAGCCTTGTCACTTAGACTTAAACGTTATTTTGTAAAAGATCATGATGGCTCAAGTTGGTGTATCCCAGTCGTGTGAGGGTCAGTTCTCTGCAAACCCTCCAATGTTCTCTAGTGAAAATTTTGCTAATTGGAAACTTAGAATAACTATTTTTATCAAATCCTTAAATTGGAGAACTTGGAGTGTTATTGCTCAAGGGATTATCGTGCCTATGAAAACTGTTAATAATGTTAAAATTCCTAAATCAGAAATTGAGCTGAATGAGAATGATATGAATTTAATGTAAGTAAATTTCGATGCCATGAACATTCTATTTTATGCTTTAGATACTAGTATCATTCATGAAGTAAGGGCATGTCAAAACGCTAAAGAAATATGGGAGGAACTCGAGAAGAGGTATGGAGTAACTGAGCAAGAAAAGAGTATCACTCTGTGTGACTCAAGCTCAAATGATCATGAAGGAGAAAATATGTGCTTTATAGCTTTAACCGACGAAGAGATAAATTTGTACCCTTCTACTTCATTGAATAATTCATGCAATGATTCACTCAATAATTCTTGTGATGCATCTGATACTAAATCATGTGATAGTTTTGATAGTGAAAGCATGTCTACTTATGAGGAATTGCAAGTTGAATATGTTAGAACTCATAAGTCTCTTGTTAAAGAACTTAAACGCTATACTGTTTTGAAAAACAAGAATAAGGCATCTTTGAAAGAACTTGAATCAAAAATTCTTGTTGAAAGAGAAAATGATTTCAAAATCAAAAAATTTAGTAAACAAGAATGAAAAACTGGAAAAAGAGCTGAATGTCTTAAAATCTCAAATTTCAAGTGATAATAAAAACGATCTTCTCATTTCAGAACTTGAGTGTAAAGCAAACAAATTGACCAATGAATTCATAAAATTACAAGTTGTTTGCAAAGACTTAAAAGATTCAAAAACTCCATGCCTAGAAAGAAAAATTGAGGACCAAACCAAAATCATTCATACATTTACTAAAGGCAAAGAAAACTTAGACAAGCTTCTAGGCTCACAAAAGATGACCTTAGAAAAAGAAGGTATAGGTTATAATGGGATTGAAAATAAGAAAAGAAAGAACCTATACATGGGGTACTTTGTAAGAGCATCAAAATACTATGCTAGTACCTCCTCTAATCTGTATACTCACACCACAGCCGCCTTGTGTAAAAATAAGGGGCACATAAAATTTGATTGACTATTTAAAAGGAAAGGTGTAAAATGCAAACATGTCTGGAGAGTCAAAGTACCACCTAGTCCTAACCCATCAAGACTCAAAGATAGAAAAATGGTATGGGTTGTAAAAAAAGGAAACTCTTTAGAACTTAAGGAATCCAATTAGAGTTACATAAATGCTTTTCTTAGGTTCTAGGCTTTGGGGGAGTGATGTTTATTGGCCTATGAAGCGGTTTGTCCCTAAAATGTCAAATCTTAGCATATTCATTCCACCTTTGGTATACTAAGATCATTTGAGAATCAAACCAATCTGCAAATCCAAGTATATAACCAATCTGAACTTAATGCATATATTCATTAGTTGAAATATGAAATTATTGGCTCCTTGAACAAAAATCCACTTCCAAATAGGCATGGAATGTTTGCCTTGTATTTAGTTTTTTTGCTTTTTTTAAATGCTTAACTCATACTTAAATATGAAAATCTAATGTTAAGCAAACTATGTCCATTGCATAATACTAAGCTTTAGGAAATAAATAATACATTAAGCGTCATCTAATCCTAAACTCATCTTGGAGCCTCAAAAGCCTATAAAATTCTTAGTCATCTCTCTAGGTTTATGCATTGTTGATCATAACTCCTTATTCATCATGTGCTTATTAATAGACATCCTTCTCATAATCAAAATTAGAGTCATCGACTAAAGGATTCATGCTTTACTGGTCAATCGAAATAATCCCTTGTGCATTAAATATAAATTATCTGGTTTTGATTCATACTAATGCCTTCCTCCTCCATAGGAAAACTTCACCAACCACGATCACATTCGGTAAAGTTTTCACCCTATTCCTTGGTTGTATCCTTGCTCAAAATAGTGATTATATTTAAAGAATACTTTCCAATCTCCCATGAGCTCTGTTTTATAATAATCATATACCCATAAATGCTCTTTGCCAAATTAGTTAGGACATATTGCTTGGTGTGCTAATCATGCATAATGTCCTGCTTCCTCATATACTCTTCTGAACATAATAGAAATTTATTTCTTAAGAGTATTCAATTTTCCTCCAAGCTCTCAAACTTCAATCAAATCATTTAGAGCTTCACATGATCACAATAAGTTTAAAGGCAAAAATGATTGCTATTTCAATCTAGATGCAGAACAATATTCGTAGAAACCTATGCATGAACCTTAAAATTCAAAGCCATTTGAACTTATGCCTCTCACTCGTTAGGATTCACAAAGAAAAGAGACAATGTAGGCTTAGTTCATGTAAAGAAATACTCATTGTGACTTTTTGGTCCTCTAAGCCTAAGCATTCAATAAGTTTTAAAATCACTACAAATCTTGGACACTTGGCTAAAGATTTAAAAAAGAAAGAAAAGGCATAAGTTGAACATGTATTTAACTCGAAGGGAGCATTACACCTTTATGACTATAAAAATTAAAATGCTCTCAACTACTATTTATGCCTGAATCTGTATATAAGCACTACACTAAACTCAAATCTATCGTCTTTTCTACTATTTATATTCTCTAATGGATAGATTATATTTTATGATTGTTGATTGCTACCTAATTGCATGCTTGTATTGAAAGCCTCCTACATGGCGGATATAGTGGATGTTAATTGCATGCTAGTAGTGGATCTCTGGCTGTTGCATGATTTATATGAATATCTTATTGAGAACAACCATCTATCATGTATAGGTTTTATCAAAATATGTCTAATTTATAGATGACATGCTGTCGAAATTTCAAAAAAAAAATTCCTAAATAAAACCTTGTACATAGATGATTATGATAGAATAAATGATAAAATAATTTTGAAAGGTTGAGTACAAATCAATTGAATATTATATTTCATCCTTGCATAATCATCAAGAACATTTAGGGGAGCTAAGCTCCATCCCTATAAGAAAAGTGCATAAGAGTCTCACATGCATCCCTTTTCTTTTTGAATATTGAGGATCTTCAGAGAATCATGAACATCATATCCAGCTTTTAAAGCTTCGTAACTTGATATGGATTGTTCTTGGTTTTGAACATTATTGTATGTCTTAATATATATTCTCTAATGCATTTTGAAGGCTCTAGGGAGACTATACTGGTTGCAATGATTGAAATGAATTAATCAATATCCTGTATAATTATGATAAAGAAATTTTAAAAATTGCTTATACTGCTTGGTATGCTTAATGAATTAAATCTTTGATTAGTACAAACTGTTTATTTTATCTAACCTTGGATTCAAATCGAGCATTTAATTTAAAGAATTATCAAGATGATGTTATGCTCACCAATATTTTCGGCTTAGATCTGGTTTGAACTCTTTGTAGCTTGCGCTTAATTGTTAGGATTTTATTGAATTTTTTTAAAAAATGAAAATATATTGCTTTGCCACAAGTTGTTTGTGTTTGTCATATGATCCTGTTTTAACCTTCTGACATTTTAGATCCATGTGGTTGTTTATTATAATTATATTAGGAATGTACCTAAATGCTAAACCAGAATATTGATGCTTGCTTGTGCCTTATTTTAAAGTTTCTTTTTCAGCAGCGCATCACCCTCCAATACTTTCTGAAAACATCAAAGGGGAAAATATTTTTTAAAATGCTTAATGGCAAATTTTTTTTTCAAAACTAAATCTACTTATCACTTGCCTTATTATATATATATATATATATATATATATATATATATTAAAATGGCCTAACTGATTCAGTGATTACATAATGCATGCGTACTAGTTAGACTGAAGTTGTGCTCAAACCAACCATTTGCCATCATGTGCCGTACATTTTAAACTCAAATCTTTTATGGGTCTCATGATGTGTTCTGAATTGCTAAGGTTTGTGAATATTTCTGGTCTAACTATGTTTTTCATATCATTTAAATCTTTTAATTACTAGTTATATTGTTTTGTGTACTCAATTGCCACACTTTTCAAAAATAGTTATATTCTTTATGCCCAAAATTTTTTTTTAATAGGGGTTGTTCTCTTAAGTTTTTTTAATACTCAAATTGTTTTACTTAGCTTAACCCTTTTTGCTAAAAGGGAGAGAGAAATACACCTGCAAAATTGGGTACTCTTGATACTTGAGCTTAAGTAAATAACATGAATGCATTTTGTATTTTAAATGTCTTCCTTTCTAGATATACTTGATCTAAATTGAAATTTTGAAATTATGCATATTCTTATGGGGAGCCTTCTTTGGCTTTACCCACTTTTATATTTTGTATTTGTCATCATCAAAAAGGGGGAGACTGTTGATTTTTTAGGTCATATCCCGTTTTGATTATGACAAATACAAAGTATCTTACCTATGCATTGAGTATCTGTGCAGAATTATCACTTTGCATGCACGAACGGTAAGAATTAAATAGAAGACATAAGGAACTGAAATTTAACATCACCTGATGTATGGCATAGCAATACGAAGTGCAAAAGGAATGAAAACATTGTATATATTGTGTTGTAAATGCATTTAAGTTTTGGGTCTGTAATATTTTAATATGGTCTGTAATAATTGCATCTGCATGCATGATAGGGATGAATGCTCAAGACCATAGTTTGACCTTAGGGATCACCTTTGGTCGACAGACACCAAATTTTTTCGATAGGCTCAAATGACCTTAGATAGACCCTAGGTCCTTGCACTTCACTTAGGAAAATAACGAGGGTAAAATATGGCTTAAGGTTTAAAAATGAAAGGACTTCGGGTGACCAAACCAGGCACGTTAAAATTGCCTCGGTCGACCGAATAGTTGACAGTTCAAAATTTTGACTTGGATTGGGCGACCGAACCAAAATGAACTGAACGTTCACGGTCGACTGATCATCAAATGAGGACTTTTTGACCTTCCCCAGGCACCCGAACTTCACATTCAAATATACCCCAGGCGACCAAATCCTTAATTCTGGCAGACTAAACTATTGACCAAGTGACCAAACCTCAAGCAGGTTTGAAATCGCCTTAGACTCAGCCACCTGAACCACTCATCGAGCACCTGAACCCAAAAATCAACTTTTCTGTATGTGTCTATTCGGGCGACCGAACCTTGGGTCTGAGCAACCAAAAATCTCGAGTTGCTCAATTTTTAACTGCGGTAAAACAAAGTTATTAAAGTTAATTGGGTTTAAAACTTTTTTTAATTATTCCCACCATGTCCCAATGGTCAAAATTTTGGGTGAACCTATATATATGTGCTCATTTGCAAAAATTAAGAGCAGATTGAGATTTTAATTTAAGAAAAATTCCTCTGAAATTTTGAGAGCTCATTCTTCTTATACAAAGCCAAATACTCACCCATTGCTATTCCTTTGCTAAATGAAGTTTGGTGAGAGTGCCTTTGAGTTATCATACATTGTTCCCACTTGCCCAAACTCTCATTGTGTTGATTTGCTTGATTGATTTTTATTGAGAGTTAAGCTAAAAATTTTCCCCATTGATTGAATCCATAAATTCATTTGTGGGGGAAATTTTGAGAGCTTGTGAGTCTTTACATAATTTTTTGCAAGACTCTTGCGCTTGTCTTGTGATTGTGAAGCAAAATCTTTTTAACAAGCTTGTGCTAAAATTATCTTTTGTGCTTAAAGGTTTTGAAAAACATTTTGAGATATTTGATTTGGATTGTGTTTTAACTTCCTTTGATTAATTGTTTGTTGAATATCATATCTTGAATCAAAGGTTGAACTCTCACATATACATACACTCACATATTTTGGAGAGTTTACATATTGGATCTCATCTGAGCATTAAATCTTTATCATATGTGAGTGCATATTCATTTGGGCTATATTGTGGTACATATCTGCTTGTGTTAGAAGCATTTGAATTGTACGCAAATTTCATATTCATTGATTGTATTCCAGACATGGCCTGAGGGGTATTAATCTAGCCTGTAAGGATCAGTTGTTAAGGCCTTCTCTGCCTCCGAAGGAGAGTTTGTAAAGGTTGAGGTCAACCCTAAAAATTTGACCTGGTTGTAATCGGCGCCGCTCCACCCGTTAAGTGAGCAATAGTGGTAATCCTCGAGCTTGCGAGTTGAGGCGGGGACGTAGGCACATTTTTCGAACCCCGATAACATATTTTGTGTCACCTTTACTTTCCTTATTTTATATTCTGCTTTGTGCTTGGTTTAATTTCATTGCTGAATATACTGCATATCTAGTTGACACGTTATTGTTTTTGGTTGAAAGATACTTGAATTGCTTTACATGTGCTGAAATTAATAGATATATCATCTCTGCAATTTCATACATATTTAGACTGCCCCTCAATTGTGTAATACTGATACTAGATTAGTTAAACCTACGAAGAATTTTTAATTCTCCAGTTCACCCCCCTCTTGGGATTACACCAAAGTCAACATAAATCTTCTAGTTCTTTTATTACTTTTTCATTCTTGCTTTCCAATCTCTTGATTTTTAAATCCATTTCTTTTTTCGCAAGATTCTTTTATTCTAATTCTTCATTACAGCTTTATTCTTATTTTTCAATAAAGTATATCATTTAGTTACTTTAACTAGAATCTTATGAACCTTGAATAATTCTCTTTGAAGTTCTTCATAAGATGGTCTACTCTCATCACTAGATTCATAAGATGAATCGTCACAAGAATCATTAAACGGTTTGGATGAGGAGTTTTGTACTTCATCATCGTCCTATGACATAAGACAACCATTTGCAATCTCTTGGTCACTTGATTCACATTCTGAGCTACTAGAACTTATATTGTCCCATGTAGTTGCCTTCATTGCCTTTTTCCTTTTCTTTTTAGAATCCTTCTTGAGCTGTGGACAATCCAGTTTTATGTTTCCAACTTTCTTGCAATTATAGCATGTAGGAGGTTCTTTCCTTGTTTCCTTTTTATTGGTTTCTCCTTTATCTAATTTTGAGTCCTAGAATTTTCTAGTGAATTTATTCTTCTTTCGAAGAATTTTTGCAAGTCTCTTCGTTATGAGGGCTATATCGTTATCATCCATTACCTCTTCATCTTCATCACTAGAACTTTCAATTAAAGCTTTAAAAGCAATGGATTCCTTGGCTTTATATAAGAGTGTGGATCCTATTAATTCATCTAGGGAAGTATTTTTCAAGTTTCTTCCTTCTGTTATAGCAGTGGCCTTAGGTTCCTATATTGGAGGAAGTCCTCTAAGGATTTTTCGAATCATCTCATAGGTTGAGTAATTTTTCCCTAAAGTATTGAGAGAGTTTATTGTATGAGTGCACCTAGTGTATACACTAGTAATAGTTTCATTAGGATTCGTCCTAAAAGCCTCATACTCTCTTGTGAGCATGTCAATTCTACTACCTCTAACATCAATCATTCCTTCATAGGTTACCTCTAATTTATCTCATATTTCTTTAACTAATTTACATATCATAATCCTATTGAATTCATTTACATCAAGAGCACAATATAATGCATTCATAGCACTTGAATTTACTTGCAACATCTTATGGTCATTGTCGGTCATCTCTTTTTCTTCTTTAGGTATTTCTTTACCATCCACAATTTTAGTGGGGATAAGGTCACCATATGTGACAAGTTTCCATACTTTCCAATTCATAGTTTGTAAGTATATCCTCATTCATTATTTCCAAAAGGTGTAGTTTACACCACAAAAGATAGGAGGTCTAGAGGAGGATTGACCTTCTGTAAAGGGAGATACGCCTAGGTATGCCATAAGGATCTTTATGTAGCTTCTAGTTTAAGATTTGCTACAACCTCGCTCTGATAACAATTGAAAAGTAAGGTGTATTACCAAGAGGGGGTGAATTGGGATTTAAAATTTTCTTTATGACTCCTTTTATTAATTCTTTCTCAACACTTTTTAGTTTCAATAATCACACATGTAAGGTTCGATTATAAATCACAAGTTCAGCCAAGACACAATTTAATCTAAATCTTTATGAATGAACTTGAATACTTTGCAACTTTCTTAATGCTTCTTTCAATAATAAAAATTAAAACTTGTTGAGTCTATGAGTCCAATCCGATTTTTGATAATGACAAATCACTTGATATTTGATCTGTGCATTAAGTTTGTGAACAGGACTTACACTGAGCATGCACGGAAAGATAACGGGTCATGGACGCCATAAAGTAAAGATGATACATATTAGAAAGTACCATGGAACTCAAAGAGTATGAAAATCAAGATGCAAGCGGCAAAGTTCAAGAATGTCTTGGGAATGGGTATTTAGAACTCATGTACCTACATTTTCGTATGATTTATCTTGAGGCTCAATACAATTTAGAATGATTTTAGGATTCATGCATTTCATGTACATCATTAGAGTACTTACATGGGCTTAGAAATGTGTTTAAAATCATGGAAAACTTTTTTTATAAAAGACCCAAGCAAAGAATTAAAGTAGAATTTTAAATTGGAAATGAATATGTATGAAAGAGGGGACTTCGGTAGCTTGAAGTTATCCTCAGGCGCCTTAAGAATTTCTTCGGTAGCCTGAAGATTAAGTTTGGTAGCTTGAAGAATTAAATGGAAAAGATAGAACCTGGCAGAGGTACCTCGGTCGCCTGACATTGGAACCTCAGGCACCTGAAGTTCACACTTCAGGCGCCTGAAGTCGAGTTCGGTTGCCTGAACTCGTGGGAAAACCTAAAAATCAGTTCTTTATTAAAAAGACACACGAGGTATCTTATTGATCCAACGGCTAAGATCAATCCTAAGGGTAATATACTATATATTATGAATATCTAAACCCTAGAACAGGAGAGAGACACACAAGAAAGAGAAGAACACACCTTGTTGCAAGTTTGTTGATTATCTACTCTTAGTGCTATTTGTTTGCCGATACATCAATCTCATATCTTCAAGCTTGGGCAAATCAATTCAGATTTTCAAAGGGAACTTGTTTACTCTACTGTACTTCAATCTAGTATTGACGCTTGATCTTTCAAGTTATTAGTCTTGTGATTTTTACTCTACTTGACTACTTGACTTGACTAGTTATTATTCTACTTGACTAGTATTGAAAAGTATTGATCTTGAGTGTGCCTTTCGTAAAATTAATTTTCTAAGAGATCATTACTTGAGAAAGTTTATCTAACTTGGTAGATTAAATTTTGGGTCAAGAGCATATAAATATACATATATTTTGTCAAAGGGCTTCTTATTGAAAAATCTAGTTTTGATTAAAAGAATGATCTTGAAAGTATCTTTATATATACCAAACTATTTTAAACAAGATCATTATTTGTTTTATGGTGTGTGACTCATTGAAAGGTTTGATTTAAGTGTGTGGTTTCTAAAAGGATCTATCTTTAGATACATTAGAACTTGATTTAATATCCTTAATACTTATAACTATAATTTTAATTAAGGGATATTTTTCTGCAAATTAATATACTCAGTTTTGTGGTTGAGTACTTGAAATAAAACTTTGTGATTTTGATTGAGTGTATATTCAAGACAAAGTTTTTGCCAACAAGTTCACTTCAATTATATAAGTGTGCATTTTTGCAAAGTGAACCAAGAACCCTAGATTAATCCAAAACATTTTGAATTTATCTTTACTTGAAAGTTTTGGTTAAAAAAGGGATTTGTGTGTTGAGGCATATCATACATAAAATGATTTTATCGTTTTCACTCATTCACGAGCTTCAAGTTATATCATATGTCAATGTTTTAGGAATTTGAATTGTACTCACCAGCTTTTGTTAGAAGCATTGTTTTTGAGTGTATTTTCCAAATTCTATTGTATACACGGTTTGGTGTGTGAACCGGTGTAAGAGGAGAGAGTTGTATCTCTTGTAAGCAGTAGAGTAGGAGGAAGTTGTGCCTCTTGTAAGCAGCGGATTGCAAGGGAAGTTTCATCCCACTTTAAGGAGTAGGGTTAGTGAATCCTTGAGTGGTTGTTCAAAGCGAGGACGTAGGCCATGTAAGCTGAACCTCGTAAAATTGTGGTTGCATTCTCTCTTCCCTTATCTTTTTTATTTTCCGCATCGTATTTCAATTTCCAGCGTGCTTGTGTATGTTAAATAATTTCACACCAACTTGATAAGTGACTAGTTAAACTTAGATATAAGGATTGATTGGTAAATAGTTTCAAAGAATTTTTAAAATACCCAATTCACCCCGCTCTTGGGATTAAACCTTAATCAACAAAACTTAACAAGTCAATGTAATCAAGATAAGCTTCACAATATGAATTAATATAGAAATTCCAGCAAGCTTCCAAGATTCAGTCTTTTGATAATGAGTTGTAGCTTATGAATGACATGTATAATGAACGTACTCCATTGGAAGGTTTCCGTAAGATTCAATCAGCGTACTCCCTTAGAAGGCTTCCTCAATTCTCAATCACAAATTAATTTCCAGCAGTTCAATAATCATCCACACAATTTATATGTGTAGAAAATTAAAAAGATTAGGAAAAAGAGTGACACCGAGATTTTTACGAGGTTCAGCTATACTTGCCTACATCCTTGCCTTAGGAAAACCACCCAAGGATTTCACTATACCGCTCCCTTAACTGGGCGAAGCAAACATTTTACACACTACTTCAATTAGGATAAAGCCCTCCTTGACTCACTTGAAAAATGAGCAGCTCGGAAGCTATCCCAAGTATAGGAGTTCTGTTGTGTAATATTAAGCCCAATGGCTAGATCGTCTCCTCAGGGAATGCGTTTAATCTCAGATTTAACGTTCTCCCAATCAAAATTAAATTGCATTGAACTTAGTTCAGATTCGGGGTTTTTCAAGATTGTTCAATTTCACTTTTGATGAATTAAATAACACATAATTTAAAACCCTAAACTAACATGCTCTAAATAAAAGAAAACAAGAATAGAAACCCTTATCTACTTAAGGAAATACCGAAGCACGTGCTAATTAAAGATGGTAACTTCGGACACGGAATTAAAAGCACACTATGGAAACTCAAACAGACACAAACATGCACTAAAACTCGAAACTTCAACAAAAATCGAGAATTCGAACCAAAATTTAGTATTTTGAAAACTTAAGAAATACCCAGACAAAATATAAAAACATGAACTTTAACAAAAAGAAACCTAAACTAAATCAAACTTCAATTAAAAATTAAATTTTTTTAAGAGAAGAGAACAACTAAATTAATCTACTACTAATTTATGGGAAGACAAAACAAAACAAAACACAAGAAGAAGAAAAACACAATTAAATAACCATTACAAAATAAAACATTAAAATTCAAACTTACAAATAACATAGATAAATAATAATAAACACAATAGTATCCATCAAAAGAAATAAATGAAAGAAAGAAAGGAAGAAGAAGAAGAGAGAGAGAGAGAGAGAGAAAGAGCCATGGAGGTCTCGGATTGGCAGCAGATTGCTGCTGGTATGCTGGTAGCAGTTGGTAGCTGCTGCTGCTGCTGGTGTGGCCTGTAGAAAAGAGAGCTCCTGGGCTTCAACTGGTTGCAGCAGCTTCTCGGGTGGAGGCTAGACTGTTGCAGCAAGTTGTAGAGCTTCCTGGGATGGTGATGGCTGGAGCTCGAACAGTGGGTTGCGGCTGGAGCAGAGGAGAGCTCGGGTGATGGTGGCCTCTCGGATGTGGCTAGAGCAGAGGGACAGATGGGACTGAGTTGTTGGAGATTTGTGGACTTAGAGTGGCTGTGCAGAGGGAGTTTCAGCAGGAAAACAGAGAAGGAAAAAGGAGGGAAAGGAGAAGAAGAAAGAGGAAAAAGAAGAAGAGAAATACTGAAAGATAGAAAAGCTAAAAGAGATACCAAAAGAGAAGACAAGAGACAGCAAGGAAAAATAAGGAGAGGAGAAGAAGAAGAAGAAGAAGAAGAAGAAGAAGAAGAAGAAGAAGAAGAAGAAGAAGGAGAAGAAGAAGGAGAAGAAGAAGAGTATATGGGAGAGAAGAGGAGAGCTTGGTGTGCAGGGCACGGCTGGGAAAGAGGAGAAGAGAAGAATAAATAGAGATTGGGGAAGAAAGCCCTAGACTCGGATTAGAGATTTGACCCATTTAGAGGACCCGAATTATTATATTTTTTTTGTTCTCTGTTCATCACAAATCTGACTTTTATGGAGGCCGTATCTCACAAAATTCAAAAACAGAAAAGTTGTAGATAATCCTTTCCTCTTTCTCTAGAAATTTGAATCGTCTCGATCAGAGCTCGGACTGAAAAGTTATGCACGAAATACGAACAAGTGTCGGTTTTGGTTCCCGAGAATTTTCTTGCGACAAAAAAATACCAAAACTTCATAAATAGTGCAATAAAGTTCAAGAATGATGATTTTGGAACTTTATTAAAATATTGGACAATTTTGGATATTTAATTAAAAATATAAACCGTAAAACTCGGGTTAAACGTCCAATTACGCAGTTTTAGTGCGTAATCACACCCCCTAACTAACGTTTTGCTAGTGTCTAGCAAATGACGTGAATAAATCTCAAGGTGGTGTCTAGAACTACATACTCTGGTGATCATGAAATCAATGCACATGTGATATAACTATACCACTTCACATACAAGAATACTACTGAATTTCACACAGGCTTGTTCATATTCAACGCACATGACTCAAAAGCACGTCACTCATGCAAGTTTCATCGTTCATATGTGATTTGAGAGCAATATACTCACATGAAGTTAATCAGTGGCACATTCAGAGTTAATGCAATCATATAAGTTTGAGTATAAATAGTAAACTCTCGAGGTTTGTGTGATGTGTGTGACTCAGTACACCTAGGACGCCAGTGGACACCTACAGAACGGTTGCTTTGACTCAGCCTAACTGGTATACCCTCAAAAACACTCAAAGGAATGGGTTCACTCATCATATGTGAGGAGGAGTGTTGCGATCAAACATCCCACATATTAAAAGGAACAATGCTAAGTATATGGAGTGGACTAGTCTGGAAAGGATCTAGCCTATCTATGAGGTGTCGGGTCCTTCACCCTCACATCTTCTCACCTACTCGCCATATCCAACTGAGACCACCCTAGATCAACTTACTCACAAACTTGTCGTGAATGCATCTGAGGCATTAATCAGTTGAAGAATCTTCATACGTGGAAAATATGTGTCGTCCTTGACTTTTTGTGATATGTATTTGGGCCGGCATTGACATTTCATTTCATGCGCATGTGTTTGCTTATTCTTTTTTTTCCTGCTCATTCTTTATTTTCTGTCTTTTTTTTAGCAATAAGGACAATATAACACTTCTTTTGTAATCTTCAAACAATCAATGGGAATTGAGCTCGAATAGGAGTTCATGAATTAAGTCTATCTCTAGGGGTGGCTCAGCCTTCACATCTTGAGTAGGTTACAAGACCTAGGTTTCTATCTCCCCACTAGGTGTCACCTCTAGGCTAGCAAATCAAAACATAGACTAGTGTACAAAGGAATCATCCAGAAAAAGAGAATTGAGTTCCATGAACTCTGATTTGATATTAACGCTCAAAAGGACGATAAATAGCTCAAGGATATCTCACAAGGTGTCATAGTCTCCACGGGTGTTCTCTCAGTGCTCACAAGGAAACCCTAAGTGCAATGAATCACGTGAATGTGTTTATTCAGCCTCGTGAGATGCCGTGTAAATACAGGAAATTATATAATCAAATTAACATGAATGTACTACCAATCGATTCTTCATGGAGTCATAAGATCATATAGAGAGAAACTACGCATGATTGACTCAAATGTGTCATTCATAAGTTATATGCAAGTATACGAAAGGTATACGCAATGTTAAGCATAGCATAGTGCAATGTAATTTTTCAGTGCTCCTCCTTTCTTTCTCTTTTTCCTTTTGATTTTTTTGATTTTTTTTTTATTTTTTATTTTTTATTTTTTTATTTTTTTTTAAACCCAGTACGTGTACTTGCACAGTGTCACATGCGAATGCTCATCCCCCCCAACTAAAGTGGAACATTGTCCTCAATGTGAAAGCATAGGGGAAATAGAAAATACTGTGCACGGGAAAAGTAAGGCGTACTTGAGTGGCGAAATAATGGAAAACAAAGATCGAACTACGAGAAAATAGACCTAAAAACTAACTAAAAATAAAATAAAATAAAATAAAAGGAAAATAAGGGAAAGAAAAACATCAAAATTGTCTTGGCGGAGGCTCTGGAGGAATTTCGTCTGGTGGCCGCAGGTCTATAAATTGCATCGGCGGTTCTCCAAATTTGAGCCGCCACAATCGATCAGTCTTCATACCTGCACGAAAATCAATCTCAAATGAATTAATGCATGTCAAAATACCAAAAAATTTGTGTGCAGGTCGACCCTCATGTGTGGACAAGAATGGATCTTTATTCAACATCGTTTCCAGGAAATTTGCTTCTTTACGAACTAACGGTTGAGAGAAAGTGATCGGAATAATTACCTGCAGTTCTTCAGAAGCATTAACATTAAAGGTTTTACCTGGTTCTTTGAAAATTATATGCTCACCAGACTGGTCACCCTTTTTATTGGGTGTACATATCATCATACCACTGCAAGAGTCTGCCTCCATATTAAGCTCCTTAACATCTGCTTCAGGTGGAAGTGACGGTTTCACGGTTGCTGAGCTTAGAGTATTAGGTACCATAGGTTGGTACTCCGTATGAGTATCAGTCTCCTCATCAACTAAATGCTCCGCTTGTGACCCCGTTTCCTCTGATTTTTCTTTGACCTCTTCTAGTTCAGCCGTGACTTCTAGTTTTGGGACAACTGGTTGTCCGACGATGAGCATCTCAAGTTGGAGAAATTCTTTCTCGCTTCTCGATGTAGTGGTGGCTGCTGCTATCTCAAGAGAAACATCGTGTATTTGTTGGTGTGGCAGCTGGTACTCTTGAAAACTAGGTTGAGGTTCCACGGGCAATTCTTCATTTTCTAAAATGTCCAAATGCGTGCTTATCGCATTAATGGTGTCCCGCAATTCATTATTATGATCAACTTGAGTTTGCATGAACTGCTGGAGCATGTTCGCCATCTGTGTTATGCTATCCTCGAAAAGGTCTGACGACGTACAGCTCGGAGAGATCTGTTGTGGCTGATATTGAGGCGGAGGGTTGTTTGGGTAGTTTGGTGGTTCATATGCATCACCACCACAAATTGTGCTGATAGGATGTGCAGTCATGGGTGCCTAAGTGTATCGTGTGTTGCATTGTGGGACATTGTCAGCTAAGTAATCAAAGAATGATAATACCTGATCTGGATCCTCGCTGACGGGCTCTCCATTAGACATAATCTAGACAAAACACTTGCAATCAGGGGTAAGAGCACTATAAAAATAATCAGCTAACCTCTATGAGTCAAACCCGTGATGTGGACAAGTGTGTAGTAGATCCTTGAATCGCTCCCAACAAGCTCGAAATGTCTCGTCATCCTGCTGCACAAAATTAAGAATCTGTTCCTGCAAAAATTGAGTTTTCTGTGAGGGACAAAATGCATGTAGGAATTCACGCTCCATATCAACCCAATTAATGATAGAGTGCGGTCTCAAGGAATGAAACCAAATCAGTGCCCTATCCTACAAAGTAGCAAGAAATAAATTTAGTTTAGTAGATTCGTCAGCTCTAGCATGAAAGAAAAACATGTTGCAAGTTAACTCAAACTCTGCTAGGTGCTGATAAGGGCACTCAGATTCCGACCCGTAAAACTCGGGTAGCAATGATGTCCTCCCGCACTGCATCAAGAAATTAAGCTCGTCATAAGGCAAAACAGTGGAAGAGGATGCAGTGGCATATTCAAGCTGCAAAAAGTCCATTATCGTGCGCGGTGCATGTGCAGCCATTTTTCAAAACTCGATTTTTTTTTTCTTTTTTTGTTTTCTGCTTTTTTTTTTTTTTCCTTTTTCTTAGAACTAATAAAAATGACGGGAAAAACATAAAATTGAGACTAAGAACGACATTCCCCGGCAACGGCGCCAAAAACTTGACTCACTCGAAAAATGAGCAGCTCAGAAGCTATCCCAAGTATAGGAGTTCTGTCGTGTAATATTAAGCCCAAGGGCTAGATCGTCTCCTCAGGGAATGCGTTTAATCTCAGATTTAACGTTCTCCCAATCAAAATTAAATTGCACTGAACTTAGTTCAGATTCGGAGTTTTTCAAGATTGTTCAATTTCACTTTTGATGAATTAAATGACACATAATTTAAAACCCTAAACTAACATGCACTAAATAAAAGAAAACAAGAATAGAAACCCTTATCTACTTAAGGAAATACCGAAGCACGTGCTAATTAAAGATGGTAACTTCGGACACGGAATTAAAAGCACACTATGGAAACTCAAACAGACACAAACATGCACTAAAAATCGAAACTTTAACAAAAATCGAGAATTCGAACCAAAATTTAGTATTTTGAAAACTTAAGAAATACCCAGACAATATATAAAAACACAAACTTTAACAAGAAGAAACCTAAACTAAATCAAACTTCAATTAAAAATTAAATTTTTTTAAGAGAAGAGAACAACTAAATTAATCTACTACTAATTTATGGGAAGACAAAACAAAACAAAACACAAGAAGAAGAAAAACACAATTAAATAACCATTACAAAATAAAACATTAAAATTCAAACTTACAAATAACATAGATAAATAATAATAAACACAATAGTATCCATCAAAAGAAATAAATGAAAGAAAAAAAGGAAGAAGAAGAAGAGAGAGAGAGAAAGAGCCATAGAGGTCTCGGATTGGCAGCAGATTGCTGCTGGTATGCTGGCAGCAGTTGGTAGCTGATGCTGCTGCTGGTGTGGCCTGCAGAAAAGAGAGCTCCCAGGCTTCAACTGGTTGCAGCAGCTTCTCGGGTGGAGGCTAGACTGTTGCAGCAAGTTGCAGAGCTTCCTGGGATGGTGATGGCTGGAGCTTGAACAGGGGGATGCGGCTGGAGCAGAGGAGAGCTCGGGTGATGGTGGCCTCTCGGATGTGGCTAGAGCAGAGGGACAGATGGGACTGAGTTGCTGGAGATCCGTGGACTCAGAGTGGCTGTGCAGAGGGAGTTTCAGCAGGAAAACAGAGGAGGAAAAAGGAGGGAAAGGAGAAGAAGAAAGAGGAAAAAGAAGAAGAGAAATACTGAAAGATAGAAAAGCTAAAAGAGATACTAAAAGAGAAGACAGGAGACAGCAAGGAAAAATAAGGAGAGGAGAAGAAGAAGAAGAAGAAGAAGAAGAAGAAGAAGAAGAAGAAGAAGAAGGAGAAGAAGAAGAGTATATGGGAGAGAAGAGGAGAGTTTGGTGCGCAGGGCATGGCTGGGAAAGAGGAGAAGAGAAGAATAAATAGACATTGGGGAAGAAAGCCCTAGACCCGGATTAGAGATTTGACCCATTTAGAGGACTCGAATTATTATATTTTTTTTGTTCTCTGTTCATCACAAATCTGACTTTTCTGAAGCCCGTATCTCACAAAACTCAAAACACAAAAGTTGTAGATAATCCTTTCCTCTTTCTCCAAAAATTTGAATCGTCTCGATCAGAGCTTGACAGAAAAGTTATCCACAAAATAAGAACAGGTGTCGGTTTTGGTTCCCGAGAATTTTCCTGCGACAAAAAAATACCAAAACTTCATAAATAGTGCAATAAAGTTCAGGAATGATGATTTTGGCACTTTATTAAAATATTGGATAATTTTGGATATTTAATTAAAAATATAAACCGTAAAGCTAGGGTTAAACGTCCAATTACGCAGTTTCGGTGCGTAATCACTCCTCTCCAAGCGATACCCCACGCTCGGTTAGCCAATGATTCAGTCAACCCTGAATAGTCAAAAAAACAGGAGAAAATATTTTGAGTACAATGACACTCTCAAAAGAGCTCATTAGTACAAGTTAAATCAAATATACTTCAATCAAATAAAAATATAAAAAGATGAAGCTCAAGTGTATATGATCGGGTTCTTTCTTAGACTAAAAATTTCAAGTAGAGGAAAAAAACCATGAGCTTTTAAATCAGCAAGTACTCAACTTTGGCTTTTAGAAAATATTCAGCAAGAATGCTTTGATTGAGAAAGAATTTGATCAATAGCTGATTTTGATCTTTGTTGTTGTGTTTGATTCTTGGTTTTAACAAATATTTATAGATATAAAAAGTACCATTTCATATTCCCCAAGTTGCTTTGAGTATTTCCTAAGTTTTTACAAAGTTTGAGGGCCAAGAAATCACTTTTGGAAACCTTCCCACGCTGTTTAAATTTGAATTTTAAGAAGGTTAGTCGACTATGCCTATTAAATCAACATATTTTTGAAGTTAGTATAGGGTCAGTCGACTAGGCTTGATGGGTCAATCGACTGGGCCTATTCTATCTGTTGTTCAGTCAACTAATCAGTCGCCTGATGTGCTGTTAGTTTTGATCGCCCTTCAGTATTTTGGTCATAACTTTTTCTATATAACTTCAAATTGGACGTTCTTGATATCAACGAAAATATAGGAGAAAATCTCATAACTTCTATGTTGAACACTTTTTAAGATAAGAAACCATTGATAGATAAAATTGCACATTAATGCAAATATAGAAAAATGAAGGGAATTTGGAGAATCCTGTTTTGGTGCTTTTTATTCCAAAAATAATTTGAACCCTTAGCCATTTGATCCTTGATGTAAATTGTCTGATATCTTTAGGATCCTTGTGGTTGATTTTTTTTTTTGTTATTTTATGAATTGTGCCTAAATGCTCAACCAGAAAAACAGTGCTTGCTTAAGCGTTGAATTAAATTTTTTTTTTTTCAGCAAGCATACGCCCCCAAGCTCCCCCTTGAATATATCAAAAGGAAACTTTTTTTATCTTTTATGGCAAGAATTTTTCTTTACCTAAAATTCTTTGACTTGCCTTATTATTTATATATTTGTTTTTGATTGCATAACTCGTTCATTCATTCATTCATAAAAATGCATGCTAACCAGTTAGACCGACTTTATACTCAAACCTACACTTGCTCTCTTATGTCGTGTGCTTTGAACTCATACCTTTTATGGGTCTTATGAAGTATTTTTAGTTACAAAGGTTTGTGGATATTTTTGGTCCAACAATGTTTAACACATGTTTTTTTTTTAATCTTTTAATGACTAGTTATACTATTGTATGTGTTTTCTTGCTAATTTTTCAAATCAACAATTTTTTTTTAATGCCCAAGTTTTAAAATCAAAAAAGGGAGAATTTTTTTTTTCAGCTAAATCTTTTAATGCTCAAATTTTTTTTTACAGCTCTGATCATTTAAGCTTTCTCACATTTATATTCATATATTTCATATCTTGTGAGGTATACATCTACTCTCCATAATGCACTGCATGTCCATAGTACTTTATGGATATTGGAAATATTGCACTTTTTGCTTGAACTATCTTGAATCATATTATATTGCTTGCGCAATATTGTTTAAAAACAGTTTTGTTTCTCCACCTAAGGTTGCTTTACATGCATACTTTTATTATTACCTTAGCCCTTTATGATGATGTCAAAAAGGGGAGAAAGATCTTAGCAAAACTGGGAAGATAATAGCTATCGTACTTGAGCTCTATTATCAAACATTTAAATTGCATGATTAATTATTTGGTGTCTTCCTTCCACATATGCTTGAATTATATTATAAATTTTTTTATGCATATTCTCAAGGGGAGCCTTTGAAGAGCTATACCTTTTATTTCTTGTGTATTTGTCATCGTCAAAAAGGGGGAGATTATTGACTCTATGCATCATATCCCATTTTGATAATGACAAATCACTTTGTATCTTACATGTGCCCTGAGCTTTTGAACAGGATCAACCATAGCATGCATGGATGGTAAAGATACAATGGAAGCTATAAGGAACAAAATGATCACACCACAGGAAGGTGTTTGAAAAGCAAAGGGAATGAAGACCCATTTTTTCATTGTATTTGCAATTAAATTATTGGGTCTATAATAATACATTTGCATGCATGATAGGAGTTTATGCATAAAAATACCATAGACTGACCACTAGGTTCCACAACCCTTTAATTAATAATGCCATAACATTCTCATAGGGTTGAACAAGTTCAAGGGCAAAAATAGGGCAAAATACTTATGTTTGAAGTGCCCTGGTTGACTGACCCTTGAAGGCTTAAATAGCCTCGGCTGACTGTCCCTATTTCCTGATTATTTTTATGGCTCGATCAACCAACCAAAAATACACACGTCTTCCCAGATCGACCGTCCATCAAACTTGAACTTTTCCAGTGTCCTTAGTTAACTAGCCAATCAGTTCAAAAACGTCCTGATCGACCGAACCTTATAAGTGGTCAACCAACTCTTTGCTTAGGTCAATTAAACCCATGAAGGGTTCCGGATCACCTTTCACCTGGCCAACCAACATGCTCCTTGGTCAACTGAGCTTAGCCTGAGAATTTAGCCTTTTTACTTGGATGGTTGACTGGCCAAGTCCTTGGTCGATTGAACCTCTCGAGTTCATCAAATTTAACCGCAATAATTGGGGTTAAAAACCTAATTAATTTTTTTTCAAAATTCCAAATATGTCCCCAACAGTTATATTTTAAAGGACGTCTACATATACCCCTTCATTTTCTTTGATTAGCAGTTGATTAGCAAATTAATTAAGAAAAATTCTCTTAAAATTTTTATACTCCCATTGATCAAATGCCATACTTTCAAGAATACTTTTTCATACTCTCTCATTTTCTTATTTTCTAAAATCATTTTTGAGTAGAGAGTTTTAATCCCTTTTACTCCTTATTTGCAAATCAATTGCAAGTTTAAAGGAGTTTAATTTTATTGTTGTGTGTGCATTATTCTAGATCATATCTTTTGCAATATACTCTCACATAATCATATACTTTTGAAAATCTTTCTTGAGAGCTTGCTATTGTGATTATTCCCATAGTAGTTCATATATATATTGATTGGGATAATCTATTCCTTGCTTCTGAGTCTTGGCATTCTAATTGCAAGACTTGAAAGCTTGCATTCCTTTTATATAAATCTTCTACAAGCTTAAACCCTAAGTACTTGTTGTGCTAAATATTTGAAAAATATTTTTGTGATATTTGTTTAGGGTTGTAGAGATTCTTTGACTATTCATATTGTGAAAATTCCATCTAGAATCAAAGATCTCACTCACTCATACATATATATATATATATATATATATATATATAAAGATATACATATTGTGGTGAGTTAATATATATTGTTTAACCATATCTCACTTGAGCATTAATTCCTTACCATTTTTGAGTGCATTGTGCTTTAGATTGTACACATCTGGTTGTTGAGAAGTATTTATCTTTATGCATAAATTTTTACATCAGTTGTATTCCCGACGTGTGGTCGGAAGAGGGAGACTAGCCCTGTGAATAGTCCCGAATTACTCAGACTCGGTTAGGAGAGCACCGAATAGACTTAGACCTGGTTAATAAATTCTTGGACTGGTTCTGACCCAATTAGGAGAACTAGGTGCCCCATCTTGTAAGGTGTTGTATTTGGTACTATTCCACCCTTAGGCGAGCCTTAGTGGAATCCTTTTACTTGTGAGCTTGAGGTAGAGACATAGGCAGTATTGGCTGAACCCCAATATCATTTTCTGTGTCTGCTCTTTATATTCCTGCACTTTAATTTCCTGCATATGTATGCTTATATCTGATTTACTTTATATGTTGTGCATATGTTAAACATTGTGAACAATTAGAAAATACTGAGCATGTCATATCTGATTTTAACATTTGCTCAATTATATTGTGTTTGTTAGAATTGGTGTATTCCCAAGAGGGGGGGTGAATTGGAAATTTTAAACTTTTTCTCCTAGGTGAATTTATCCAATGGCGATATATGCACGACCTAGGGTCTCTCTATGCAATTTCCAAATGCGTAGATAAAAATGATGTGAAAATTAAATCAAATGCATCATTCACACTATAACATACATGTGCGGTAAATATAAAGCACAAAAATATAAACGAGGCACACAATATGTTATCGGGGTTCGGCCAACTGTGCCTACGTCCCCGCCTCTAGCTTGCAAGCTCGAGGATTCCACTAATAGCTCACTTAAATGGGTGCAGCGACACCAATTACAGCCAGGTCAATTAGCTTAGGGCTAACCTCAACCTTTACCAGGTCAATTAGCGGGGCTGACCTCAACCTATACACCTTAACAGGACGACGCACCTAACTTTCTTAACCGGGTCTAAGCCAATCCGGGACTATTCCAGGGCTAGTCTCCCTCTTCAAGCCCGTGCTTGGAAATAAAACAAATGTGTATTACAATCAAATGGTACTGTGATTGTGCTTTCGTGTAAAGCAAATATGTACCCAAATACGCGTAATTACATACACCACAAATGATATAATATGTAAGCTCAGTGTGGTCTAGATAATTCAACTCTCAAGGCTATTTTTTATCAGTGTAATGCGTACGTGAGAGTGTCAAACAAGCAATCTTTGTATCACAAGATATTCAATCTAAATGCTCAAGCAAAGATATTAGCCACAGTCCATATATTTCAATCAACATGTTTTCTCACTACATATATGTATATGAAGCTCAAGTAGTATATGGATTTGGTTTGCAAAATGAGATTAATCTTTTGTATTCAACTAAAGATATAAATCAATGAATATAGCAACAAAGATTTTTCTCACACAAACAAATATCCCTTTAAAGGTTTTTCAAGATAAAGCACACTAGATATTTGAAAGTATTTTGAAAATATTTTGCAACCAAAAACAAATACAATCTTCTCAAGATATTGCAATGAAGGTGCAAGCTTAGAAGATCTATCAAAGTCTTCTTAGGATAGACTTATCAACAAAGTCCCCCAAGAATCCTTAGGTTTGGCTCTCAAGAAAATCGTGTCAATGAAATAGAACAAAGAGAGCAAACCTTTCCAAACAAACACTCAATCGACTTACAGAGGGTTTAGACAATAGTAGCAGGTAAGTATGAGTGAATGGGGATAAAAAATGAGTAGTATAGGCTTTTGGGTTTTCAGAGAATTCTCCCCTAATCAAAGTCACTAATCATTATCTAATTTTCAAAAATGATCTCATATATATAGACATGGGAGGAAATATGACCGTTGGCGACCTATTGGGTATTATTAATAAAATTTAATGACATTTAAAACATTTTAACCCTATTTAAAAGATATTTAACCGCGGTAAAAATCAGGGCAACCCAAGAGGTCTGGTCGACCAGAAATGTTTCGGTCGACCAAGTCTCATATGGTTCGGTCAACTAGGGAAATTTTGAACTAAAGGCTCGATCGACTAAGAGAGGGTGATTTCTTAATTTTCTGAGGTTTGGTCGACCAGACCATTTTGAACTGGCTGGTTTGGTCAACCAGACCATTGAGAATTTTCCTGAGTACCCTCCGGTCGACCAGGTAGTTGGAGTACAAAAAGGGTCGATCGACCAGATGGTCAAAATGTTGACACAGGGAGGTTTCGGTCTATCAGGGCTTTTTGAGCTACCTAGTTCGGTCGACCAGATTGTCAAAATATTGACCAGAGAGGGTTTCGATTGACCAGGGCTTTTTAAACTACCTGGTTTGGTCGACCAAGGCCTTGGTCAACTGTTGACCTAGGCCTGGTTTGGTCGACCAAGGCCTTGGTCAACTGTTGACCTAGGCCTGGTTTGGTCGACCAGGGCAGAATGAACTGCCTGGTTCGGTCGACCGAAAGTGCACCAAGTGTGCATTTTGGTCCCGTTTTAACACACACAAATCCTAATGAAGTGCCTAACATACATATATGCAAGTGTGAGTGTCTTAGGGTCACTTGGGGTCCAATTTGAAGACACCGAAAAAGTCCGGTGTCGGTCGACCGAAAACCCTAAGGTCTTTCTAAGGTCATTTTTCATTCACGGTTTGTTTGAGCTTGCGTATTCTCATGCATGTGATGTGTGTGAGCTTATAACAAACCAGAGCCCTAGTTACTATTAAAGGCCTTTCCTACTTAAATATTACATATCCGAATATAAATTACAACAAATAAATTATATCTAGGGTCTTCGTTTTCCTCCGGGTCTCCGAGTGCCATCATAAGATACTACCAAGATAAACCTGCACATTAACTCGGCAGTCATTAAATGTCTGAGTATTTGTCATAATCAAAACAGTGTATGACCCATAGGGTCAATAGTGTTGGGTTTTGGAATTGCGTAGAAAGACCCTAGGTTGTTTTTTTACTGAATTGTGATTTGAACCAGACCTAAGCAGAAATTTTTAAATACCCAATTCACCCCCCCTCCCCTATTGGGAATACACCAATTCCAACACGAAGACCTACTCTAAGGACTTTGTTCTCTAGCATACCCTACAATACAGGATCTAAAGACTCAAATAAAAATAAAAACAAGAAAAACAAATGGGTCGCCTCCCAGAAGCGCTAAGTTTATCGTCTTCATCCAAACGCAATGAATGCTTATATTGAACTCACCTGAGTTCAATAATCAGAATCTCCTCCACTAGTCCCTTATTAACCCCATTCACACATGTCCAGAGCCTATTCTCGAGGCTGGAGGCCGAGTCATAAATAGAAGAGATATGCTCATACGGGTCCTTTAGTCCTAAGAAGGAGGGGTGGTAAAGATGCAGCATAGCCTCGAGGGGATCCTTCAAAATAATCAATGGGGCAACCTCCTCAACACATTCTTTGATCATATCCACGTCCACACATTGGGCAATTTATCAGCTCATTGTCCCTACACACCCCCTATAGCATAATTCGACGCATCACACATGATCTCAAAAGGGAGAGACCAATCAGGGGGTTACATGATTGGAGCGGTGGAAAGAAGAGCCCTAAGAGTTTCAAATGCAACTAGACAAACTTGATCAAACTCAAATGGTGCATCTTTGACTAACAAGTTGATCAAGGGCCAAGAAATTTTGCTAAAATATTTGAAGAATCACCTGTAGAAACCGACATGCCCTAAGAATGACCAAACTTGTTTAATGGAGGTAGGGGGAGGAAGTTTTGAGATTAACTCAACTTTTGCTCTATCAACTTCAATCCCCCTAGCGGAGATTATGTGACCTAACACTATGCCCTCTTGAACCATATAATAGCTCTTCTCCCAGCTCAATACTAGATTTGTATCCTCACATCTCTCGAGAACTTTAGACAGGTTCTCCAAGCATGAATCAAAGGAGGGTTTGAACACAGAAAAATCATCCATGAACACCTCAAGGAATTTTTCAACCATGTCTGAGAAGATGGCTAGCTTGCGCCATTGAAAGGTCGTTGGTGCATTGCATAGCTTAAAAGGCATCCTTCTATAGGCAAAGGTCCTAATGGGCAAGTGAAAGTGGTCTTCTCTTGATCATCTAGGTGGACCGCAACCTAATTATACTCAGAATACCTGTCTAAGAAACAATAGAAATTCTAGCCCGCTAGCCTCTCTAGGATTTGATCGATGAATGGAGATGGGAAGTGGTCCTTGCAGATGAGGTTATTAAGTTTCCGGTAATCAATGCACACTCACCACCCACTAGTGACACGAGTAGGGATACCTTCACCCTTATCATTTTCAACAATGTGATTCCCAATTTCTTGGAAACCACCTGCGCGGGGCTCATAAGCTTATTAATAGAAATAGGAAATATTATCCTGACATCTAGAAGTTTTACCACTTTCTTCAACATCACCTCCTTCATATTAGGGTTAAGCCTCCACTGCATCTCACGAATTGGTTTAGCATTCAGCTCAAGGTGAATCTGATGCATGCAAATAGATGGATCGATACTCCTAAGGTCCGCCACTGACCACCCTATGGCTCTTATATATATTTTTTAGGATGTGAATGAGCTGAAACTCTTGTGAACTAGTTAAGATGATGAGATGATAATAGGTAGGGTCTCATGGGGGCCTAAGAAGACATACTTAAGAGAAGTCGGGAGAGGCTTCAACTCAAGCAATGGTGGGGCCTTAATGGAATGACGTACTAGAATGCTAGAAAGAGTAGGAAGGGATTCAAACTTAGCTTTCCATAGCCTTTTCTCTAGGCTAGAGGCTGAGCCATGGACAACAAAAATATGCGCACATGGATCCTCTAAACCTAAAATGGAAGGACGATCAAATTGAAGCCTAGCCTCAAGGGGGTCCCTCAAAAGAGTTGAAGTGGAAGCCTCCTCAACACCCTTGTCAATCATATCAAGATCCTCACATTGGATGTCATAATATGGGTGTTGGGAGGCATGGAACACATTTAGCTTGAGCTTCATGTTACCAAAGGATATTTCCATGATCCCGGTCTGACACTGGATATAAGCATTAGTTGTAGCAAAGAATGGTCGACCTAGAGGGACAATGATCGGATTCTTAGTTGGGTCTATAGGTTCCATGTCTAAGAAAATGAAATCAACTGGTTAATAGAACTTATCGACCTTTACTAAGGCATCCTCAACAACACTCCAGAGCCTTTTCCTAGATTAGTCAGCGAAACTCAAGGTGACTGAGGTAGGCTTCTGCTCTCCTAACTCGAATTGTTTATAGATCGAGTAGGGGAATAGGTTCACACTCGCTTCCAAATCTAAGAGAACTCTATCAATGGTGTAATCACCGATTACATAGAAGATTATGGCAGCATTGAGGTCCTTAAGTTTTGGGGGAATGTGGCCTAGAAGAATGGAGCTCACACTCTTGATCAACCTGACTCTTTTGTTCATGTGCACCTGAGATTTGCGCTTTTGGGTGCACAAGTCCTTAAGAAATTTGGCTTATGCAAGCACTTGCTTAATGTCGTCAAAAGAAGGAAGGTTGACCTTTACTTGCTTAAACATGTCCATCATGTACTCGACATTTACTTCCTTCTTAGATTTAGAATGTGCTTGAAGAGCTATAAGATATGACACTGCAGGGACATAATAGAGCACTACTCCTTCATCGGAGAAGGTGGGCATCATGGGATTACTCACCGGAAAGGAGAAAGAGGGGATACATAGTTCAATATTAGGCTCTACCCTCATTTTCTCCTTACCCTTACCTTGGTCTAACTTCTCCTCGACCTTATTATTTATCTTCCTACCACTCGTAAGAGTGGTCACAACCTGGGTTTGCTCATGATATGTTGAATTACTAGTAGCCAGCTCTCACCCTACCCCGTACTGGCCTTTTGGGTTCATAAGGGGTTGACTCAGCAACTTACCCTCATCCCTCCTACTCAAGGATGTAGCTAGTTGAACCATGGTGGCCTAGCTTCGCTATATACTGAGAGTGGGAGTGGAGTAATTACCAATCAATTTGGTGATGGTCCTTGATACCCTTAAGGGCTTTCAACACCTTCTCCTGAAAAGATCTATCATATTGAGGCCAAGGAGGAGGTGGTTGTTGATAAGCTGATTATGGGAGGATTTTTAGAATTTGAATTATGAAATGGTCGAGGAGGTGGAGCATTGGGTGATTACAGAGGTCTTTGGGCTAGAAAATCTGAAACTTAAGGCCTCCAGGAGAAGTTAGGATGTTTACTCCATCCAGGATTGTACTTGATAAGCGTCCTAGCCCCGTAGTGGAAGTATAAAAAAGAGTCAAGAGGGGGGGCGAATGGACTCTTTCGCGTTTTTACAACTTTCTCTACAAAAAAAATTCTTGGCAAGATTCAAGCAATTATATCACAATGTATCAAATGTAAATCATGCACAAGACAAATAATAAAGAGTAGGGTAGAGAAAATCAACACCAATATTTTTTTGTGGTTTGGCACCAAGCCTATGTCCACACCTTGAGAACAACTCAAGGATTCCACTATAAACTCCTTCACCGACGGAGAAGTCTTTACTCAAGAACAAATCCCTACACTCGGGAACAAATCCCTATAGCTCACCAAGAGCCTTCACCAAATGGTTCACAAAGAACCTTACAACTTGGTTCACAAAGAACCTTTACAACAAAATGGATGATATACAAGAAGATGCTCCTTAAATGAGCTAATATCAATTACAAAGCAAACCTTACACTATTCTCTCAAGGATTGAATCACAAGATTAAAGAGCAAGAAAGAATGAGCACTTGTGATGATAAACAAAGATGCAAAGTGCCTAGTTTTTGTATTCAAAGATATTTTTCACTAAGAACTTGCAAAATCACTAAGACCATTGCTAAACAAGTCTATGAACTTGTATTTATAGCCAAAAATCCCTTCTATATGTTATCCAACTATTGGGAGTGATCCCCTTTTGATTGGCTCGATAACTAGCCATTTTCTAGTCATTGGGGACTTAATCCCGACATCAATCGTTGACTATTTGACCCCATTCCTCTACTATTGGCCCCCATTCATCGACTATTAACATTATGTCAGCAATCGTTAACATTCTGCCTTGAATCATCAATGGATTACACCCAATCATCGACGAATACCCCAAATTAGAAATGAAAGTCAAGGTGTAGTCCTAAGAGGGGGGTGAATTGGGTTTATAAAATTCTTTTAAGTGTCATTACAGATTTACAGCTTGTTGTATACTTAAGAAAACACACAAGAATGTTATTAACTTTGAAAGCTTAGTCCCACCAAACACAATTCACACTCAATATCAATCACAAATCAAATACCTTTAACAACAACAATCAATCAACCTATCACACAATAATTAACCAATTTTGTGAGGGCTGTAGGACTTCCTCATTTTAGCGTTTGCAAAATTTTATTTTATAGCTCTGTATGAATGAAAATTTGTGTGCTTCTTTTAATCAAGATTTTTGCAAGTGATTAATCAATATACTCCCTTTAAGGTTTCCGCAAAAGATTAACCAATGTACTTTCTTAAATTAAAAGGTATTCTCAATCTCAATTTCAGCTACCTGCACTTAAACACAATTTATAGATGCTAAAAATTTAAATAGAAAAGGGTAGAGAGTGGGACCAAGATTTTTACAAGGTTCAGCTTATCCTCAGCCTACGTTCTCGCCTCAAGCAAGACCACCTAAGGATTCCACTAAACCGTTCCTTTGTGGGTGGAACAAATCATTTACAATCCCTCCTTTAGGGTGGAGCCCCCTCTCCAAGTGATACCCCATGCTTGGTTACAACGATCCAATGACCTAAACCGTCAAAGAAACAAAAAACAAAAAACAATTTATTTTGTACAAGAGATGCTCTCAGATAAAGCTGGTTAGTACATGTGAAAGCACTAATATACTTTAAACAAATATCAAAATAAATTGAATTTAAGCTCAAGAATTAGTTCACCAGAATTCTTCCCTTGATGGGAATCAATAAATCAGATGTTAGAGCTCAGAGAAGATTGATCAGCAACTCAGAATATCTCAGCGATTCTTAGTATAAAAAAGTGAGCAAGAGAGCTTTGAGAGAGCAAGAGCAATTTTGGCTTAAGAGCAGATTTTCAATGCTTGGTGTAAATTTGATTAGAGAAATCATGTATTTATTGGCTCAAAAAGGTTTAATTCGTGTTTCCCAAGTTACTTGGAGTGTCTCCCAAGTTTATACGAAATTTAGGGCACAAGAAACATAAATTTGAATTTAAAACTTTTAAAAAATATAGCCATTTACAGTGTTCAGGCGCCTGAGGTCTCGAGGTCAGTCGCCTGAGGTTTCAGAAAACTGTGTAACTTTCAACTGAAAATAGGGTCAGGCGCCAGAGGTTACCAGGGTCAATTGCCTGAGCCTACACTGCCTCTTCAGAATTTGCTCAGGAAATTCTTCAGGCACCTGAGGTTTAATCTTCAGTCGCCTAAACATATATAAATTCTAATTTTTAAGTTAATTTTCAAAATCACTTAACCATCTTGCTTTGTCACTTTAAAAGAACATTTTCCAAGGTTTTTAAAATTAGGTCTCTAAGTCCATGACAACCCCTAATGAGTTTCAAAGCATTTCAACACAATATTTTAGTATGAAGTACTTACATAATTCATCCTAAAACCTTAAACACTCTAAGCTTGAAGTCTTCAAATGTGTCTTTTCTTTGAATCCTCTTAGACTTGAGCTTGAATCATCTTTAGGTTTCCATATGCTTTGAACATTTTGATCCATTTGAGCTTTCTTTGATCACATTATAGATGGGGCATGGCTTTATGATACTTTGTGATCTTGAACTTGCATTTCTTTTGATCTTTTGAACTTTGTCATTCAAGCTTTCCTAAAACATTGTCACCTAAACATAGCATGTTAAATCAACCTTTATTTGTTATCATCAAAATGAGATTCGAAAGCCATGTTAGGCCAACAAGAAAAAGTCATCAACATAAAAGTTGTAGAATTTTTTCTTAGCTTTCCATAGACCTAAGATCATCATTTTTGGAGTTTTCTAACAAAAGTTATGCTCCAAATATCAAATAGTGTTCAGGAAATTTGATAGGGACATAACTGAGATTTTAAGCCCAACCAACATCATGTTTTTAAAAGATTATATCACTAATGTGATTTAAAATTTGTCCTTATGAAAATATACTTGATTTAATTAAATCTTTAGGTACATAAAAACAGTTTTGACTCAACCAGGACCAAGTATATTAATGTTCACAATACTAAGACCACTTAACACTTGTCCCATTTTAATCAAAGTTATAAGATATTTTCATATAAGTCATGATTTTGCCTTTAAAAAATCTTAAGTATGAAAAAATAAAAAACTTATTTTTCATTTAAGTGATATCGTATATACTCTTGTGTCCTAGTATGCATATGCAATTTGCTCAACTCTTGCTCAAAAATCATGCATGAATCAAGATCGCAAAAGTTACAAAATATACTACCTCAAACACTCCCCATTACAAATAAACAATTGTACATTATGCTTCCTTGGGTGTGCTTGAATACTTTCCGAGTGGGTGCCCATTTGATCTTTCATATTCAAACTTCTACTTGGTCCGATCTTTGCCTTTGATTCAATACTTCATGTACGACAACCTGTACTAAACATAATCTACAAAGAAAAGAAAAACACTAGGAACAAAAAATAAGTTAATTTCATCAAAACACAATAAACAATGTAGCCACCGAGGCTAACAATCTCCTCATTTTTGATAATGTCTAACCTATTAAGAATTTACTTAATCTTTGCATTTGTGTTTGACTTAACATAGCTTGATATGCAAAGATTAGTTCACCTAAAACCACTAATGGGTTGTTATCATCAAAACAAGACAATAAAGCTCATATAGCCACCAAGGCTTATTAGAGTATGGGTCATTGACCACCATGTCGTGCCAATTATAGGTGGCTTCAACTTCCTCCTACACAAACTCGGGTGCAGGAGGTGCATGGGAGAAAGTATAGTAGGTATGTGAGGGATCGGAGTAGATGGCACACAACTCCACACACGCCACCAGTTGAGGTGGTTGTCCTAAGGACATGACCTGGTCAAGTTTCTTAATAATTATGTGTAGGGTCGGTGCAAGGTCATGGTCAGCTACTAACTTATAGACTCCCTTAGAATGGGATGAGGAAGGTTGGGATGGTCTACAAGCAGCAACAATATGTTGTTGAGTATTCTCGGTGAGGGACTTAAAGAGAGTCTGGTAGGCTCGCCAAGGTTTGGGTCCTTAACTACCAAAAATAATATTTATAAAACCTAACTATCCCAAGTTCAGTAGAAAGTGGGTAAGTCAGGTGTCGATCCACAGAGACTTGAAGCGTAGTTATTAAACCACTTCCAATTTAGTTTACTAAAGCCTTTTTATGAAAAAGAAGTGAAATATGGTATTTTGCAATTGTGATTGTCTAACAACTACTGGAAAGCATGTAACTGAAAGCAAATAAATCTAAACTACTAGAAAACAAGTAAATTTCTAAGTTACCCTACACCTACAAAGCGATACTATGACCCGAATCAGACACTGGACGCCATGCTTCTAACTACACTCATCCAGACTTCCATAGAAGTACCAATTCGAGCAGGCCAAAGCAGGTGATCGAGGGCATAGAGTAGCAAGGGTGCACCAACCATCCGAAGTATGGTTGGGAACCGAATTATACCTTGTCTCAACAATAATAAACACCTCCATGGTTTCGTAGCTGACTACTTCCCTCTGACTGATACTAGTAGTGCTTATGCTTATCTACAATATTTCATCAAACACACAGCAAGTAAATGGAAAGCAGTAAATTGAAAGTAGTAAATGAAAATCATGAGTAAAAATATCATCCCCTTATCATTCAAAATGTCTTTCACTAACCGAACACTCCATACACGAACCGAAACTACTCTACTCTTCTTCTAATTTGGCTCTCAATGACTTCCTAGGTCTGTCACTAACCTAAGAGAAGCCAAAGAGGAACCCAGAGCTTGTGTTCATAGTGGATGCTTATAGGCTCTAGGGTTTACAAGGGCTATTTTACAAGTTAGGAAAGTTTGCAGCAAATCTCACACAGCAGATCGTCGTTGTTGACCAAGTCACTCCTCTAGCATTCTTGTGCGCACCCTAGTCAGATCTCGTGGGAAGTTAGGGATTCGAATCTTCAATGTCTTTAACTTCGTTGTGCCTCAGGGTCTTAATGGTCGAGCTAATGGTCGAGACTTGCACTATCTCGATCCTCATGAAATCTCAGTATCTTAACATAGTTGGCCCTAAAGGTCTCTTGGTCGTACACTTCATTGAGACTCTCGATATTTTTGAATTTCAGTTCTGTCTCAGTATCTCGACATGGTCGCTCCAGGGTGTCCCTTGGTCATGCACTTGGTCGAACCTTGCAGCATTATGATCTCAGTATGAACCTTGGAGTTTGCAGTGGAAGACTAAGTCTCCCTTGTGGTTTGCTGGTCGCACCATATGATCGAGCATCATCTTTTTGCCTATTTATGATCTGAAGCTTCTGGAACTTGGCTGAACATCTGAATTCGAGCCTTGAATCCTCCAAATCCTCCTTGGCTTCTTGTAATGCCTAACTCTATGGTTTTAACCTGTTTTTCCTAAAAAGACAAACAAACCTTTCATAGCTCTAAACAATGATAACTCTAGGTAAATACATAATAAAATGAGGATAAACAAAGGTAAAAGAGGGTCTAAAATCATGTATTTTAGGGACTCATCACAACTGCCAACTTACACTTTGCTAGTCCTCGAGCAAAGAAAAATCTAAGAAAACTACCAGATCCTACCTATATCCTCTTTCACAGGAAATACAATTGCATTTACCGTATGCAACAAGGCTTTAAACCCCTAGGTTGATCCTTGTGGATAATTTCTAGTCTCGTGAGGGTTTCCAGGGCAATACCCACAAAAACTAGTGTAGTAAAAAAAATATAAGAACACATGCAACATAATCATATCATTTTACATACAGAGATATAACCTTATTACATACAGATTCCTTCATACACAACTCCATTATACACACACTCTGCAGCATTTCAATCATGCAAAACTCAACACAACATAGCTATCTCAAAACACCACTCACAAGGAATCAACCCATGATTATAATTTAAAGTCAATATTAGCATGTAAGTCCAAGTATGGATAGGCCACGTCACAGGGCATGTGTAAAGGATGTGATTTGTCTTACTCAGAATGTTTGGAGTCACCTATAGAACGGTCTTCTAGACTCAACCTCACTGGTTTATTCCCTCAAAATTCACTCAAGAGAATGGATTCACTCTTATACGTAAGGAAGAGTGTCATAATCAAACATCCTACATATTTGCAGAACTAACGCTAGAAGTGTGGAGTGAACTAGTCTTATAAAAAAGGAATTCAGCCCTTACTGAGGTATCGGGTCCTTCACCCTAGCATCTTCTCACTCACTCGCCACATTTAATCAAGACCACCCTAGAGGAACTTGTTCCCAGACTTGCATGAATTCAACAAATGCATTGGTCGGAAGACCCTTCATATATGCAGATTCATAGTGTGTATCCTCGACTTGACCTTTTTATCTTTTCTTAGAGCAGGTGTATATTTTTTTTTTCCATTTTTCTCTTCTTAGGTTTCTCTTTCTTTTTCATTTTCCTTCTTTGCATGGTCAGCTGAAAGAATCATCACCTTTTATATTGTCTTCATGTTTCCAATGAGAACGTAGTTCGAACAAGAGTCCATGGAAAAAGTCAATCTCTAGGGGGGCTTATCCTTTATGTCTTGTGTAAGCTACAAAACCTAGATTTATATCTTCCCACTTGATGTCTATAAAATACAAGAGCAAAGACTAGTTGTCAAAGGAAGTCCAGCAAAAGAAGGAAATATAAGTTTTATAAACTTAAAATTTGATGTTAAAAACTCAAGCAATGAATGAATGGCTCAACAGTACCTCACAAGGTGTCATAGTCGCTATGGTTGTTCTCTCAATGCTCTCAAAGAACCCTAAGTGTTACAAATTATGTGTAAGTGTGTTTTTAGCCCCGTGAAGTACCATGTAAATACTAGAGTTTATATTGCAGTATTAACCCGAACAAACCACTAGTCAACGACCTAAAGTAATATCAGTTGTCAGGCATGTTATGTGATCTTTTCACAACTAATTTACTACATTATTAGTGAGCATAACGAAATCATATAACTAAAAAGCTTATGCATGTAACATTAGGTTATATAGGTGTATGTAGAGGGTATAAAATATGTTAGCATAGTTTTAAAATTGTGTCATTTTTGTGCATGAATGTGCCATGCAGTGTGCCACCCCCTACCCCCAAATTAGAACTACAGTGTCATCTTTGAAGTGTTGAAAGAAAAATAGAACTTGGGCAAGGGATAGGACAGTGCATGGTGCCAGTAAGAACAAATAGTGTACCTGCAAAATATAATACCAAACTAGCAAGCATGCAGAGATACCATGTAGTACAAAATACCAATGCTAGCCAAAAGCACCATGTATATGTCATTAGTATCAACAGTTGGTACAATGATGGAGAAGACATTGTGGTGAGTGTGGATTGCTACCAATGACAAGGTTGAAAGGAGAATGATGAAGTGGGAAAAGAGTCAAGCATGAAAGCTTGTTTTAAATAACATTGCTGAGTTGTCGACTAGGGCACACATAGTTCGGTGCTAGTCGTGGACATGGTTAACCCTCTCGAATAATACTAAAATTTAGCACAATGCAAGGGTTGGACCTAGTCTCCCAAGCATATGATGGTCGCCGCGTTAGCAACATCCCCAACTTATCTTAAAACCTGCTCTAAGGACTCTGACTTCTAATTAATCTATTCTAAATACTCTAAGAACCTTAAAGGAAAAGGAAAACTATCGGGTTGCCTCCTAAAAGTGCTAAGTTTACTGTCTTCAACCAGATGCATTGAAACTCAATTTGAACTCATCCTGGTTCCCAAGTAGCATTGGCTTCTCTCTTTTCTTCCTCACACTACAAGTTGCATACCCCCAACTTATGTTCAAAATTAGGGACCCGCTCATGTTTTATTATAAATTGCTCAAACGGGTCCACAAATTCAGCAGTGGTAAGGTTGTCAAGTTGAAGCATACTTTCCCAAGGGTGTTGCCATAGCATTGAAGGAGTTGCTTCCCTAACAATTTTGTCAATCACATCTTCGTCAATAGGTTGGGCGGCGTTCAGAGGATGTTGGGAAGCATTAAATATGTTCAGCCTGCATTGTTTATGGCCTCATAAGATGTCCATAATCCCTATCCTATATTGAATGCAGGCGTTAGCCGTGGCTAGGAATGGTCGTCCCAAAAGGACAGGGATCAGGTTTGTGGAATTCTTCATGTCTAAAATTATGAAATAAACAGGGTAATGTAACTCTCCCACCTTGACTACCACATCTTCCACCACACCCCGGGGTTGCTTAAAAGATCGATCAGTAAGGCATAAAGAAATCGGGGTGGGTCGCAACACTCCTGGGTTAAGTTTTTGATAGGCTGAGTATGAAAATATGTTTACACTTGTTCCTTGTTGGCCTAACTAGGCTTTCAATCTTGTTTTGATGATAAAAAAAATAAATGACTTTTTAACATGTGTTGTTGAGTGGTTTTATTTCAAGACCAAGCCAAAGGACACTCATGGTTAATCAGGGAAGCAAACTATAAATCAAAGACAATCAAATGAAAGCTTCCCATAATATTGAAGAAATAAAAGACACATAAAGAGCTTAAAGGCTTGGCAGGACTTGAAGTAAAGATTAAACCTCAAGAGGCTGTAAGACGTAGTAATCAAGGAGATCATGCTTAGAAGAATGTTTGTAAGTACTTCAAATTCATTACTATTTAGATATGTGAAGCTCTTTAGGATAAGACTTTGAAATCATTTCTTCTAAAACCCTTGAAAATTATTTTGAAAGAGTGGTACTTGAGCTTTTCAAAATGAACTAGAGTTTAAACATCAAAAATGAAAAAGAAGACTGGTCAGCCGACTGACCATTTTTTAACTAGGATTAGTTAGCTGACTAACTCCCTAGTCTATCCAGCTAACTGACTATTTTGAACATAGTTGAGTCAGCTGACTAACAATTTATCAGAATTAATTTTTTGAGAGACGGAATGGTGTTAGCCGCCTATCCAGCTAACTAACTAGTTCAAAAATGACCCAGTTGAGTGAGTCAGTCAACTGACTCTACGGAGATTTTGAATTTCGAACTATACACGAAGTTTTTCAAAATTAATTCTATGATTTAATATCTTTTGAAAATTTACCTAAATACTCCATGTTAAATGAGGAAACTTTTCTTTAATAAGTCTATAAATGCCTCTCTTACTCAATGAAAATATACGATCAAGCAAGACATGATTTCTACACTAAAGTTCTTCTAAAGCTCATACTTGCTTACACTTTTGTTGTGGGAAACTCTACGAAATTCCTGGTTGATTAAAAGGTTGTGGTTCTGATTTGCAACTAAAATTTCTATATCAATAAGAAAGAACCATTAGTGACTTCTAAACCTTGAGTTTCATATTTTCTATTTAGTTTTGGTTTTGAAGTACGATTAGTGATTTAACTTGTACAACTTGCTATGTGTTTGAGAGTGTTTTTTTATGCAGATTTTATCTTGTATTCTTGTAGATTGTGATGATTTCAGGATTATTAGATCATTGGCTAAGCGAGGGGATATCACTTAGAGAGGTGATGCTCTAACCTATTTGAAGGAGTGACCGAGTGAGGGGATATCACTTGGAGAAGCGAGCTCTAGCCTACAGAAGGAGTGTGTAAATGGTGTTGTTCCACATAGCAAAGGAACTAATTTTAGTGAATCCTTTGGTGGTTTTCCAAAGGCGAGGACGTAGGCTGGGTATAAGCCGAACCTCGTAAAAACCATGGTCTCACTCTCTCTTTCCTTTGCTCTTTATTTTCAGTATATATATAAATTACGTGGATGTTTTAAATTCCTTTATCACAAACACTACATGGATTTGATATTTAGTAAACTTAAGCTTAATTTGTTTTTGGGATTGTGGAAACCGAAAGGGAGTATGTTGGTTGATCCATTCTTTGCAGAAACCGTAAGGGAGTACGTTGATTGATGAAACACTCAAAGATTCTTTAAACTAAAAGTTTATTTAACGTCTAAGCTTTTGGAAAGAGTATTGGATTGTACCTCATTTTAAGAAAGCAAATTCATTAACTACAGGGCTATAAACAAACACAAGCTGAATCTTCTATCTTAGTTTGAATATTGTGGTTGATTGGAAAATTAATTGGTTTGATTCATTGATTGATTGGTAACTTTTTTGTTTAAATACTTGTGGTTGTGGATTGAAAGTATTTATTGTGTATTTGAATAAATCAACAAGAATTAAAGAATTTATTAAAAGAAGAAAAAGAAGTTAAGGATTCTTGAAAAGAATTAAAAAGAAAATTTTTAAATCCAATTCACCCCCCTCTTGGGACTACACCATAGTTTTCACTCCTAATTCTAGAAGGGCCCCATCAATGGTGTAATTGCTGGGGTATTTTAGTTTAGGAATAAGGTGCTTTAGTATTATGGAACTCGTATACTCAGTCTGCTTAACCAAACCACCTATGTGCACCCTTGATTCTATCCCCTGCATTGACAAGTCCCTAAGGAATTTTATGAACGCAAGTGATTACTTAATGTCATCAAGGAGAGGCTTATCCATTCTCACTTATTTAAACATGTCCTAGATGGACTCAGTGGAAACCTCTTTCCTAAATATAAAGGGTGCAAGTGGGGCTGCCGAATGTGTCACTAGGTAGCCGTGAAAAGTCCTATGGGGGGCGAAGTGAGGTGTGGTCCTTCTAGTGGTAGGCGTGAGACTCAATGGTTTTTATACCCGACTAGAGGAATAAAAAGTGCATGAATGAGCATTGAGTGCTTCCCCGTGCTCAGCTACTCCTTGGCTTCTTCAGTTGTCAGCCTGCCATTTTGAAATGTGGTTACCACTTGGGCCTGCTAAGAATATGATGAGGGGTCAGCATCCAGCTCACATTCTACCCCATATTGTCATTTAGGATTTACTATAGGCTGATTTGGCAACTTGCCTTCATCTCTCCAACCCAAGGTGGCAGCTAGTTGTCCCAAAGTAGCTTCTAACTTTGCAATGGATTGAGAGTGAGAGTGAAGGAGTTGCCAATCTGCTTGGTGATCAGCTTCAATATTCTTAAGGGACCTCAGCACCATCTCTTAAAATGTGTTGTACTTGGGTTGCGAGGGAGACAGCTGCTAGGTGGTTGAAAATCTAGGGGCTAAATCAAGATGACTTTGGAGATTTTGGTATGGTCGTGGAGGCAAGGCATTCGAGAATTGTGGAGGTCTTTGGACTTGAAAAACCAGAGCTTGCGACCTCCACGAGAAGTTAGGATGTTGTTTCCACCCAGGCTTTTTGTGCTTGAATACGAGTCATTAGAGGGCTTATCATACTAGTTGTGTACGAACCCGACCCAATATATGTAGATTGACTAAATAGCGAAAGGGTAAAAAGGTAAATTTGGCAACCTTCATTAATGAAGCAATTGTTCTCGTCAACGAAGGCCCTCGTACTCTTTGTCACCAAAATTCATAGCCTTGTTGACTAAGAGATACCGAACGTGTTGTAAAATATCAGAATAGGGTTCATCACCGAAGGAGGTGATTCACTGACAAAATATATGGATGATTCGTCAACGAAGGCGCCATCTCATCGATGAGGTTGGCCAGGTCAAAGGGGTTATAAATATCCTATTTCATTGCTTCATGGCTAAGTAAGCTAAAATTCTCTCTCTCTCTCTCTCTCTCTCTCTCTCTCTCTCTCTCTCTCTCTCTCTCTCTCTCTCTCTCTCTCTCTCTCTCTCTCTCTCTCTCTCTCTCTCTTTCTCTCTCTCTCTCTCTAAAACTAGAGGGATCTTTCTCTCTCTTTCTCTCTTCGATTCCTTGCTATTCATTTCTTGATTTGACGATCTGATGTTACTGTGTGGATCAAGGGAGGAATCTCTTCGAGAATAGTGGACCAAATCTTCATTTTGAGAATTTTTGGGTTTTGACCCTAAAACCAAGGTAAGGGTCGATTTTAGTTTTGTTTCAATTTATATGTAGTAGTAAGAATTATAGTGAAGTATAGTTCTTGGATGTTTAGGTTTTGGTGTCTCAGTTTGTAGTTTTGGAGCCGTAGAATTAGTATTTTGGTATTCGGGAAAAGGTAAGGGGTTTCTATTTATATCAGTTTATTTTTGAAATTGGGATCGATAAACCTATAGTTTACGATCATATGTATGTTTTGGTTACTTATTTAGGAAAATCTATCGAGTGAAAATGCACAATTTCTAGGTTACAGTTTTCAAGAAAATTTGGGGGTTTCGAGTATCATCTCTATTCTTGTTGGAGAAATCGTATGTTGTATTAAAAATTGTAGTAATAAGATGATCGTACCCATATTTGTATAAAACTATATTCTTGAACTGAAAAACCATATGATTTGATGTATACTCAAATAAGTGTGGAATGAAATGTCGTATGTAAATGTTCCAAGTTTTGTAAAAATAGCTTGGGGTGGCTAATTACCATACGCTGATGAGTATAGAGACATGAGTTTCAAAATTATTCCAGATTTTGTAAATCAGTTAGGGGCGGCTAATTACCATACGCTGAATCAACTAGGGGTAGCTAATTACTGTACGTTGACACTATGTCTCGGCTAATTACTGTGGGCGAGAGTGTTCGGCTCTATATCCGAGGCTATGAAATATCGCCTCTTCTTTTCGACTAGTCACCGATGGGTGTGAGTTATATCGTACTGGCAATGATATCGTTGTGAGGCTTCAATTATTGTAGGGTATTGGGTGCTTGAGTGTGTGAAACTGACCGTATGTATTGGAACGAATTTGTGAAAAATACTGGAATTGTATTGAACTGTATTGTACCGTATTGTATTGTTTTATGTTTTACGCCGAAATAACACTTGTATGCCACACATTGATATAGCCTGCTTTCTTCCATATTGAGAGGTGTCTCACCCTAAATATACAAATTTTTTTCAGGTCGTCCTTTGGGTAGCAGAAACTAGCATCCTAGCGTCCGGAAGTGGGGGTGTCGGTTAGCTGCATTTAGTACCTGTATAAGTACGAGTTTTGTAACCGGATTTTCATGGTTGGGTTTTATAGACACCCAGAGTATGTACTAAAATTTTGGGAACATATATTCTAGTTCTATATAGACTCCGATATGGTATGATGTATGTATAGAAAGAACATTTTTCCCTACTTATTTGATGAGTATGGATATGTATGTGAATATGTATAGGGTTTACGTGTACCCCACGAGGTTGGACCCTCATTCAGTGTAGTATCATATATGTTTTAATTTATACAAAGACAGGTTAGGTTAATATATTTACACCTGGGACCCACCTGCGAGTTTGGGGTGTGACAGCTTGGTATTCGAGCCTAAACCAGGTTGTTAGGTCTTGTAGACTTGGTTATATATAGATTTGTGTACATACCAGAGTATAGGATGTAGGAATTGGGTCGAGTAGGTCAAGGGTTGTTTTGTTGCTAGACGAGGACTCATTGGTAGTATTCTGTGTTTTTCCTGGAATGACGAATTCAGTAAAATCATGGTAAACCATTGATGGCTTCGTGTCAGTGTGGTAAAACAGACCTAGACCCGTGAAAGTTGTAGTTGACATGATTAGCTTTCAATTATTGTGTTAACTGTGTACAATATAGGAAGTCTAACTGATTCCTATCCTATTTCAAAATGAAGCCCAAGGATAACAACTTGGATAGTGGTTCCGAAGGGACTGCAAATGATGAGTCTCCTTCCGTGCCTCAGAGTTTGACGAGGCAGGTTATATGGGAGATCAGATGGAGTGTTAGGATATGTGAGCACTCTCTTACGGCTACGAGTTGTACTATAGAGAGATTCACTCGCATGCACCCTCTAACATTTACGAGAGGACCCGATCCAATAATCGCAGAGAACTGGGTACAAAAGACCGAGAAGATAATAGAAATTATGCACAGTATTGACCGACAGAAGGTTCTCTATTCTACCTTTTAGTTGGTAGGAGAAGCAGAAAGATGGTGGACGGCTGAGAGTCTTCTTGAGAAGTAGAGAGCTAGTCCATCTGGTATGACGTGGAGCCGCTTCAAGAAGGTATTTTTCAAGAGACACTTCCTGGCTTCCACTCGTGATACGAAGGCTGATGAGTTCTCGAGCTTGATGCAGAGAACCCTGATGATGTAGAGATATGTCGCTAGATATATCGAGTTATCTCGTTTTGCGTCGTACCTAGTCCCGAACGAGTATGAGAAGGCTCGAAGGTTTGAGAAGGGTCTGAGGAAGGACATCCGCATGCTTTTGGGGATGCTGCAGATTCGAGATTTTTATGTTCTAGTGGATAAAGCCCCCATAGTTTAGACTGACCTCAAGGGGATGAGATGGTATAGATGCATAGGAAGAGGCCAGTATCTTCTGGTTCTCAGACTGGTCCTCAACAGGGGCAGTGGAAGAAGAAGAAGAACTATAGTTTGGGTTATCTCCAAAATACCAAGCGGCAGAGTTCTCAGAGGGATCCATCCTCCGCACCATGCGCCAAGTGTCGTAAATGGCAAGATGGGGAATGTTGGCCATTCTGGGGTAACTACTACAACTGTGGCAAATCGGGCCACATATCTCGAAACTGTCAAGCATAGAGGAGTGATATGCCTACACAGAGCCAGAACCGTGGGAGTAATTAGATGCCTCGGGGAAACTATCAGGCAAACACAGCTTTGAATAGAGTGTACTCTCTTACTCCAACAGATGCGGAACACGCTAGGAACATAGTGACAAGTACCATGTTATTGCTTTCGAATAGAGTTGTTGTTTTATTCGATTCGGGAACAACCCATTCTTTTATATCTGTAAGATTTGTGAAACTGTGTGGGGTTAAAACCCAAGGGATGGATGAGTGGTTGTATGTGGCTACACCAACTAGGAGTGTAACGATTTGTAGTAAAATGTTGGGAAACTGCCCGGTGGTTATTCAAGGAAGACAGCTACTGGGGAACCTAGTAGTGTACGACGTGTGTGGATTTGACGTCATACTGGGGATGGATTGGCTATTCTCTAGTTATGTGGTCATTGATTGTCGTAGAAAGGTAGTAGTGTTCAGACCTCCTAGGGAGTAGAAGTATGAGTTCGTGGGATCGTGTGTGCGCTTGACGCCATAGATTCTATCAGCTATACAGGCGAGAAGGTTACTCTTAGAGGTTGTCAGGGGTACCTAGCTTGTGTGAAGGAACCACCTCAGGATGATTTGAAACTTGAAGATATCCGAGTGGGTAACGAATTTCCGGATGTATTCCCGAAAGACTTACCTGGTTTACCTCCTGATCGTGAGGTGGAGTTCGCTATTGATTTGTTACCAAGTAAGGCACCAATTTCTAAAGCTCCATACCAAATGGCATTAGCTGAACTTAGAGAGTTAAAGGAGTAGTTGCAAGAACTACTGGACAAGGGCTTTATCAGACCTAGTGTTTCGTGCTGGGGAGCCCCAATGTTGTTCGTGAGGAAGAATGATGGGTCAATGCGAATGTGCATTGATTACCATGAGATCAACAAGATAACAGTAAAGTACCGATACACGTTGCCTCTTATAGATTATCTATTCGACCAGCTATAAGGAACGTAGGTCTTTTCGAAGATCGATTTATGATCACGGTATCATCAGGTGAAAGTTAGGACTAAGGATGTTGCGAAAACTGCTTTCCGAACGAGATACGGTCACTACGATTTCTTAGTTATGGCTTTCGCGTTGACTAATGCTCCGACGGTATTTATAGACCTAATGAACAGAGTTTTCCATTAATACCTAGATCAGTTTGTAGTAGTGTTCATCGATGACATTCTGGTATACTCTAGGAGTTTGTAAGAACATGAAAACGATCTGAGGTTGGTACTTCAGGTATTATGGGAGAAGAAATTGTATGCTAAGTTGAAGAAATGCGAGTTATGGCTGAATCAGGTCGCATTTCTAAGCCATGTCATGTCAAAGGGTGGTATCTCAGTTGATCTTGGTAAGATAGAAGCAGTAGTTGATTAGGTGACACCGAAGAGCATACAAGATGTTCAGAGTTTCCTAGGACTAGCTGGGTATTACTAGCAGTTCGTGGAGGGATTCTCTAAGTTATCTGGCCCTCTGACACGGTTAATAAGGAAGGGTGTGAGGTTTGATTGAACCAACGAGTGCGAGCAGACTTTTCAAGAGTTGAAACACCGATTGGTCACTACTCCGGTTTTAACCATCCCATATAGGGATGGTGGTTTTGTGATTTATAGAGATGCATCGCTAAAGGGGTTGGGATGTGTGCTGATGCAACAGGGCAAAGTAATTTCTTATGCTTCTTGGAAACTCAAGGAGTACGAGAAGAATTACCCTACGCACGATCTGGAGTTGGCGGCAGTAGTATATGCATTGAAGATCTGGAGACACTACTTGTACGGTGTACAGTGTGAGATCTTCACAGACCACAAGAGCCTTAGATACTTTTTCACACAGAAGGAGTTGAACATGAGACAAAGGAGGTGGTTAGAACTGATCAAGGACTACGATTGCACGATTAGCTATCACCCGGAAAAAGCTAACATGGTAGCCGTTGAGTCAGAAGTCAGAGCATGCGTTAGTATCTGCAGTAGTAGGTCAGCATCATATCAGATGGGGTCTTCAAAGTCTTGTCGTGGAGTTGGTGGATGGTAATCATCAGGCTTTCATTGCTAGCTTGGTGATCCAGCCGACATTATTTAAGAGAATTAAAGTCGCAAAGGCTAATTATGCGGAGTTAGTCGAGGTTGAAAAGAAAGTGCAACAAGGGTTGGCTGCAGACTTTAACATCTCTAAAAGAGGTGTGCTCAGGTTTGGGACAAGACTGTGTGTTCCAAACGATGAGGGGATAAAGAGGATGATTTTGGAGGAGGCGTATCATTCTTTGTATACGGTACGTCCGTGTTGTACGAAGATATATCAAGCTTTGCGTAAATCTTTCTGGTGGAGTGGCATGAAACGGGAGATTGCTCGATTTGTAGAGTATTGTCTGACGTGTCAGTAGGTGAAAGCTGAACATCAGAGGCCGGTTATAGCCATTGAGTATCCCGAAGTGGTAATGGGAGCACATCTCCATGGACTTTGTCACCGGGTTACCACCAGTACTACACGGGCAGAATGTCATCTAGGTAATCGTGGACAGGTTGACAAAATATGCTCACTTTATACCAATGAAGGTTAGCTACTCTTTCAGTAGGCTAGCAGGTTTGTACGTGCAGGAGATAGTCAGAATGTACGGGGTAACTGTGTCCATTGTTTTAGATTGAGACCCGAGGTTCACTTCTCGATTCTAGAAGAGCTTATAGGACACATTGGGGACGAAGCTTACTTTCAGTACAGCATTCCACCCCCAAATTGATGGACAGTCAGAGAGGATGATATAGATCTTGGAGGATATCCTACGGGCTTGTGTATTAGACTTCTGTGGTAGTTGGATTCAGTTTCTACCATTAGTGGAGTTTGCCTATAACAATAGCTTCCAGGCTAGTATTGAGATGGCACCGTTCGAGGCATTGTATGGTTGGAGGTGTTGGTCTCCTTTGTGTTGGGATAAGGTCGGGAAACGGCAGATATTGGGTCCTGAACTCGTACAGCAATCGTTTCATAAGGTCAGATTGATCAAGGATAGGATTAAATCAGCTCAGAGTTGGCCGAAGAGTTACGCAGATGTTTTCCATCATGAGTGGGAATTCGAGGTTGGGGGTAAGATATTTCTGAGAATCACTCCGATGAAAGGGGTGATGAGATTCAGGAAGAAGGGCAGGCTAAGCCTAAGATATATCGGACCATTTGAGGTAGTAGAATGAGTGGGTCCAGTGGCCTACAGGATTGCACTACCCCCAGTGCTCTGGAGCATCCATGGTGTGTTTCACGTATCCATGTTGAGGAGGTACGTGTTGGATCCATCACATGTGATTAGTTATGAGTCCTTAGAGATTGGGGATGCTTTGGCATATAAGAAGATACCTGTTCAGATTCTGGACCGTAAACTTTAGAAGTTACGTACCAAGGAGATACTGTTAGTGAAGGTATTGTGATGGAATCACGCGGTTTAGGAGGTTTCTTGAGAGTTAGAGATGGAAATACACCAGAAATATCCGCAGTTGTTCTGAGTAGTAGTTTTGATAGCGGAGTCAGTATGGGTATGTATGTATGTATGTAATACTCTGTTATCGTAATAGTATTACGTGGTTAGTCTCTAGGAGAGTATATGATATTGTGAGCTCCCGAGACAGTGTATGTATGTAACCACGATATTCCTCCGCCATAAGTGAGGGTATGTATGTATTTGGGATGGGGCTGCTATGCGGGTGGTCGTTGGCTCTTCCTAGAGTCGGGTATGCGTTTGGGTATATAATGAGTTGGCAAGTGAGAGATTAAAATTTTCAAGGACGAAATTTTTGTAAGGAGGGGAGGTTGTAAGAACCCGACCTGAGATATGTAGATTGACTAAATAACGAAAGGGTAAAAAGATCAATTTTGCAGGCTTCGTCGACGAAGCCATTGTTCTCATCGATGAAGGCCCTCGTACTCTTCGTCACCGAAATTCAGAGCCTCATTGATGAAGAGATACCAAATGTGTTGTAAAATATAGGAATAGGATTCGTCATCGAAGGAGCTAGTTCGTCAATGAAATGTATGGATGATTCGTCGATGAAGACGCCATCTTCAAAGAGGTTGGTCGAGTCAAAGGGGCTATAAATATCCTATTTCATTGCTTCATGGCTAAGTAAGCTTAAATTCTCTCTCTCTCTCTCTCTCTCTCTCTCTCTCTCTCTCTCTCTCTCTCTCTAGAACCAGTGAGATCTCTCTCTCTCTCTCTCTCTTCGATTCTTTGCTGTTTGTCACTTGATTCAACGATCCGACATTACTGTGTGGATCAAGGGAGGAATCTCTTCGAGAATAGTGGACCAGATCTTTGTTTCAGGGATTTTTGGGTTTTGACCCCAAAACTGAGGTAAGGGTCTGTTTTCAGTTTCGTTTTGGTTTATATGTAGTTGTAAGAATTATAGTGAAGTATAGTTCTTGGATGTTTAGGTTTTGTGTCTCGGCTCATAGTATTAGAGTTATAGAGTTCGTGTTTTGGTATTTGGGAAAAGGTAAGACAATTATGTTTATATCAGTTTATTTTTGAAATCAGGATCGATGAACTTGTAGTTTACGATCGTACGTATGTTTTGGTTACTTATTTGGAAAAATTTATTGGGTAAAAATGGGGGATTTTCGGATTACAATTTTCGGGAAAATTTGGAGGTTTCAAGTATCATCTCTATTTTTTTTTAGAGAAATCGTATGTTGTATTAAAAATTGTAGTAATGAGATAACCGTACCCATATTTGTATTAAACTGTATGCTTGAACTGAAAAATGATATGATTTGATGTATACTCAAATAAGTGTAAAATGAAATGTCGTATGTAAATGTTCCAAGCTTTGTAAAAACAGCTAAGGGCGGCTAATTACCGTACACTAATGAGTATAGAGACATGAGCTCCAAAATTGTTCCAGGTTTTGTAAATCAAATAGGAGCGGCTAATTACCGTATGCTAAATCAACTAGGGGCGGCTAATTACCATACACTGACGCCATGTCTCGGCTAATTACCGTGGGTGAGAGTGTCCGGCTCTATATCCGAGGGTGTGAAATATCACTTGTTCTTTTCAGTAGGTCACCGGTGGGTGTGAGCTACACCGTACTGGCAACGATATTGCTGTGAGGCTTCGATTATTGCAGGGTATCGAGTGCTTGAGTGTGACGACACTGACCTTATGTTTGGCATCGTATGTACTGAAACAGATTTGTGAAAAATATTGGAACTATATTGAACTGTATTGTATCGTATTGTATTGTGTTATGTTTTACGCCAAATAACACTCGTTTGCTACACACTGATATAACCTGCTTTTTTCTTTTTTTCACTAAGAGGTGTCTCACCCCGAATATACAAATATTTTTCAAGTCCTTCGAGTAGCCGAAACTAGTAGCCTAGCCTTCGAAAGTGAGGGTGTTGGTTAGCTGCATTTAGTACCTGTGTAAGTATAAGTTTTGTAACTGGGTTGTCATGGTTGGGTTTTTTAGACACCCGGAGTATGTACTGAAATTTTGGGAACGTATATTCTAGTTCTGTATAGACTCCGGTATGGTATGATGTATGTATAGAAAGAACATTTTTTTCTTCATATTTGATGAGTATGGATATGTATGTGAATATGTATAGGGTTTACGTGTACCCTATGGGGTCGGACCCTCATTCAATGCAGTATCATGTATGTTTTAATTGATACAGAGACAGGTTAGGTTACTATATTCACACCTAGGACCCACCTACGGGTTTGGGGTGTGACAAGTTGTGGGTGGCCTTTACTTCCTCATGCCCAAGCTCAAGTGGGGAATGCATGTGTGGGCAATTATAACATGTATGAGAAGGGTCGGAGCAGATTGCACATATCTCTAGACATGTCGTTGTTTGTGGTCCTAGGGAGAAGCATTGATCTAGCTTTTTGGATATGGCATGCAGAGTAAGAGCTAAGTCTTGGCTCGTGGCTAACTCGTAAACTCCCTTAGGTTTTGAAGTTGATGGATTAGGTAATCTACGAGTGGCAACCATGTGCTGCTGAGAGTTTTCAACTAGATTTTCAAAGAGAATCCAGGCCTCGTTCTCATGCTTAGTGAGGAAATTACCTCTACATGATGCATCAAATATAGACCTATCTCTTTTAGCCAACCCTTAGTAGAAAGTTTGGACTAATTGCCACTTGGGGACCTGGTGATGTGATCATTTACAAAGCAAGTCCCTAAAGCGCTCCCAAGTCTCGAAAAAGAGTTCCCCATCCATTTGTAAGAAACTTGTGATGGCTCTCCAAAGTTGGTTAGTCTTACTAATTGGAAAGTACTTTTTAAGAAATTCATATTGCATGGTGGCCCAGTTGGTCACCGAGTTCAGTTCTAAGGACGTCAGCCAATATATGGCTTTATCCTTCAAAGAGAACGGGAAAAACCTAAGATGGAGAGCATCATCACTGAAATTAGGGATACGGATGGTGGAACAAATTTCCAAGAACTCATCTAGATGCTAATAAGGATTTTCTATCAAGTGCCCATGAAATTTGGGCAACATCGCGATGATTAAAGTCTTTATCTCAAATTGTGTAGCTTGAACATCCGAAAACCGGATGCAAGACAACGATGTGTATGCATTAGGTACAAAGTAGTCCCAAAAAGGTCGAAGGTGTTGCTCTCCCGCCACTGGTAGATGGGGAGCATAGGGTTCTGGGATTTGTTTAGCGAGAACCAGGGGGTTGTCTTCAGTCATTGCTTTTAGTTCAGATGACTCAGCCTTCTTCAGATTAGAGATAGGTTTCCTAAGGGACCTACGGGATTTTTCAATCTTAAGATCTATGGGAATTATCTCGGGTTCCAAAGAAAGCAAACCGAACATACACACGTGTAAGGACATAGATTCAGACTTCAAAAACAAAAAACAAAATAAAGAAAATAGAAATTAACAAATAAAGTGAAAACAAAAGGAGATCAAATCAAAAGAACAAGGCAAGTATACTCTAAAGCGG